>NW_009222894.1:0-28636 GCF_000690835.1 Fulmarus glacialis | reverse complement strand
TCCCCTGCCCTCCGGTGACTCCTTGTTGGAAGCAGCCCATTAATACAGGCGACAGATCCCTTATTTACTGCCCAAAGGGTTCAGGAACCGGGCTTGACATGAATTGACTCATTCAGCTGCCTGCAAACCCCGGGGCTGAGCTGCACGTTACAAGTGAACCAGCGCAGAGTTCTTTGGTAAGGCCTTGGTTTGGGTCGTTACCACGTATGAGCCAAGAGCCTTCACCGATTGTTTTGCTCGTGGCATGATCAAAGGAAGGCAGCTTTCTGCAAGCGTTAAATGGTTCCTCGCCTTGTTTCTGTCTGCAGCAGCACTCAGCAGGATTGTGGCTGTAAAAACATTTTGCTGACCATGACACTCTTTTCTGAGGGAACATGTACTATGCATTTGACAATTAATAAATGGAGTAAGTAATATTCTATTCTTAGGCCAAAAATCCCACCTCATTACCTAGCGGCACCTTCAGGAAGACAGGAAGATCGTGTCTCCCATAAAGCTTAGTTAAGTTGCATGATTATCACTATTGTGGCTGTAAAAACATTTTGCTGACCATGACACTCTTTTCTGAGGGAACATGTACTATGCATTTGACAATTAATAAATGGAGTAAGTAATATTCTATTCTTAGGCCAAAAATCCCACCTCATTACCTAGCGGCACCTTCAGGAAGACAGGAAGATCGTGTCTCCCATAAAGCTTAGTTAAGTTGCATGATTATCACTGCAGAAATTGGCCTTGCTCTCCCTAAGGCTGATTCACGTTTCCAACTGGATTTTTCTGTCTGATATTTTCTCCACCTCTAATTGATAAAAGCCAAATGTATACCTTTTACAGCATTTTTGAATGCTTGTATTTAAAAAGAGCTTTTGTTCCATGTTGGAATCGCACAGCTGTGAAAAATCTCAAAGGTGGTAAATCAAATAGACAAAATAGAAGTTTAACCTCAAAATCATCCTTGAGCCTGGCCGGGGTCTGTGTCCGGGGCTTTGTAGGATCACAGAGTCAGGGCTGAACCATCTGAAAGCCAGAAAAACTGTACTACCGTAAGAGTCTTCCTGTGTGGAAGAGCTTATTTGTGGAAGACCTTACTTTAGGGTTTTATTTTCATACTTTATCCATGCTAAATACATTTTAAATTACTTCTTTAAACTTCTTTGCCCAAAGCGTGAAAGCTAGGAGACTTTACTCTTCAATTACAATCCACACAGAAAGTAGGTTATATAATGCCAGTGCACATTTTTATTACAATGAAGACAGAAGTTAGGAGTGACAATTACTACAGTTTCATAGATGCTTTAGTAGATCCAGTAAGCCAGCTGAGGATGAAAGGTTGCACAAAGAGACCCAAGTAAACATGACAGAGGTGACAGATGAGGCACAGTGCAGCGGCCCCTGCGGTCAGTGGGAGCGATCCAGCTGCTGCTTCCCTCCCATCCTCAGGTCAGAGCCTTACAGGCATCCCCCAGCTGCGTGTGAGCACACAGGTCCCATACTGAGCCCTGCCCAGTATCTGACACACAGAAAACTCACTGAAGATTGCAGTGAGAGGCTTAAATAGCTTACTAGCAATAATTCTTTTTCCCGCCAATAGCTACTAAACCTGTGCTGTCTTCTTCAACCTTACAATTAAAAAAATAATGATTCATCCCTGTTTGATTCGTCAGCAGACTATTGCTCTTTGCGTTTCTTCAGAAATCCCCATGCGAGCCTGGGAAAGATACTGGCAGAGGACAGAAATTCTCCTTGCAAATGCTCCATCAGCTGAAGCAATCTCCTTTTCTCATTTTTACTATGCTCAGACACCGTAAGGCCTTATAACAACATCATATACTTTTCAGAAAGGCATTCCACTCTTGTGAAAGATTTGTTTTAAAATCTGCCATTAAAAATACTAAAATGTGACACTAGCTTGAGATCAATGGTACAAGGAAGAAAAATGGGACTGATTAAAACAAGGCATTTAAAAAAAACCACAACCCTTTTTCTTATTTAAAAAAGGAAAACTAGGTTTTAAGATACTACAAAGTTCAAGAGTACAAAAATATGTACCTTTTAGAAATACCCAAGCCTATGATCACATAAAATAAGTATCAACTTAATATAAAAATCTTCATAAAAATATGGCCACCTATATTTAACCAAGTCCTCAAACCTGTCCTACGCTGATATAAAGGCTTTGTTGAGAAATTTAGTTACGTCTAAACAGCTATTTTATAGATTAACTTTGTAATAAGTAAAACCAAGATTAAATACTGCTGTTATTAGAGAAATTCCAGCTTGAGAAGGGATGAGAACATCAGGGGTCACAGGATAATGGTTGCCTCATGCCACATCACATTTATGGCAAAAGCATAACTGCAGAATATTAATATGAAAGTAAATAGCATTTCCGCATCCCAAAGAGCAGCTTGAAATAATTGCACAAGTTCCTTGCATTTAAATGTTATAAAGCTTTATATTTGTTCTTGAACTTACAGGGAGAGCCTCACTCCTGTGCCAAGTGCCAGCACAAGACAACTTGCCATGAACTTCACGTTAGAGAGGAGACAGTGTGCTTTTGTTGGCCCTTACAGAAGGTGAATCATGGCTAATTGTTATTTATAGAGGATAAAAATCAGTCTACTAGGTCTGATAGACTTTATGTGGCCAAGAAGTGCATGCACAGCCAATAAATAGAAAAATAAAAGATATTATACTTTTTTCAAACTATGCAGTATTCATAAAACAGTAGTAGCACAACTCTAAGTTCTACATTTGAGTTTTCATTCAATCTAGCTTTGCTGAACTTTTAAAAAATGCATACATAACCTGTAGGTTTTCAAAACAAAACACTGGCATTGTTGGCTTTTTTTTGTTTTGAAAAAACTGTGGTCCCAAATTAGCCCTTTTGCATTTTTAACAGCTACAGGTCAACATCTCCAGTACAGAAAATCAGCTTTTTGCAAGCATCAAATCCCCTTTAAATTTGTAAATGGTACAAAGGTTTTGCAGAGGCTTTTGAAACTGCAATGAGCTTTCTCTGAAGGTACAGAACAATGTGGTATATATTCAAAGGAGAAATTAAATGCTTTGGAAAAAACCCCAAAAGATCTAAAAAACTGCTTATGCCAATATACCATAAAAAACCTGAAAGCTAAAACTGCATGGCATGTTTGGACAGGATCATTGACTTGCTAAAGCCTGTGTTTCTTTTGAAAGCAGGCATGGCCCATCAGAAGGTCAGCAAGCTATAGTCCTTTCTCAGTGTTAAAGGCTTCCCCCCATCCCCAGAGACACTGAACATTCATGAAGCCCAAAGATTTCAGTGGGCTCAGGCTTTATGAAAAAGCATCAGCTTTTACAGGGGCAAGTGGATCAGAAGTGGATCCCAGGTCCTGGGAAAAGCAAGCGACATCAAAAGATACTCCGATATCTTGTTTAAAAAACATGTCCTTACAGTGAAGTCTATGTCTGCCTTGCTACAACTAAATTCTGATCCCACTTGGTCTATCGGGCTTTGGTCACAGATTTCAAAGGAGGCCGGGATCTTTCCTTTAGGGGCACGTGCTGAGATTTTCAAAGACAGATACTCAGCTCCCCTTCATCCAGTCAATACGTACAGCGAGAAAAAAACACCAGCATTACGTTTGCTATCTTTTTTTCCTTAAGCAGCTTTCATTGAGTACCTGACTGACTGGAAACATTGCTGTATTATTCCTAAGGCTCATTTCTAGCTTACTCCTCGAATAGTGTTTAGCACAGGCAGGCCCCCATTTCTCAACAGGGACTGTATCTGCTGACAAAGCCCAGGTATCAGGACACTGAATTACAGACTGAGAGTCCTATGGGAGTAGACAGCATCTGTTCAGTAAACTATGTATTTGGGTACAGTAGCACAAGGGATAACAACTGTGGTGCAGTAGCATTGACTGTTGGGTTTTGTTTGTTTTCCTCTGGCAGAAAATGCATTTTGAAAAGATCTTGTTCTTCTTTCAGTCCCTCTGAGAGTGTGCATCCTTCTTCACAAGGGTGTTACGACAATTTTAGGACTCTCCTTTGAATTCCTAATGCCAGTGGTTTGTTGCCCATTTCTGAAACTGAAAGCAAGTAAAAGACTGAGCAGCTAGAGAACATTTTACAGGGTGTCATCAGACACTTTGCCCTCCCAATTAGCACTGCTAAAATAACCATGTTACACTACTAATACAAACATTAGAAAAAAAACCAAGTGCGATGTAAAATATGCCTTTCCGGATGGCAGAAGCAGTGCAGCAAACAACACATGGAACTTGAACATAATTCAGTTACTTTAGTCTGTTTATGCAAGAAGCCTGCAAAGGGAATCTGGTTTGACTCTGGGATTTCCAGCTACAGTTCATCAACTCCAAAGCCAAAAAGCCATAGGTCAGACATATGAGAAGTCCGTTATTGTGATAAACAGCAGCATGCCCCTCTCAAGGAACCTGGCCCAAGAATTCTTCTTATTCTGGAAGCATAATGACAGCTCCTTATACTGACCAGGGATTAGATACAGGCAATTCCAGCTTTTTCAAGCTATTATTGCTTATAAGGGCAAATTCTGTTCCAGTACAAGTTCTCAGTAAGCTGGATGGTAGCTATGCAGCTGCACTTTGGCTAATTCCGTTTCCCTCCGCTGCTCCCAAGAATTTTCCTCCCATGATCCTACTCGCAAATACTGGCCATTTCCACTGCGCCAGCACTGTAATGTACGCGCACGGATTTCAGTGGAGATGTTTGCTCAGGGTGCCTTAAATAGCAATGGTGGTGGGGCAAGAGAACTGTCGTTGCTTACAGCTAAACAAAATAAACCAGGAGAAAAGCTGTCCTGGCATGTCTCTAGCCTCCCAAATTAAAGAGGCTAGAATATTGAAATCCTGTGTTCAATTTGGAGCAGTACTTAATGAACTTACACTGAAAGAGTAAAGTGTTTTGTAATGTAAATCTTCCCACTAAATGAGTAGTTTAAATGAAGAGTTAAGAAGAGTGAATGATATATAAGAGGATGGAAAGTGTTGGGAGATATGAAGCAACAGCCTCAAAGTGATGTGAAGGTCAGCTTTGATTTGTGAGTCCCCACTTTCAAGCACATCAGCTCTCAGGTTCAGAGATTCTGGAGAAACTGCATAATGTCAATGTCAAATTAACAACCAAAAAAAAAAAAATCTAAAGGGCACTTTGAAAGCTTTGATATTTTGCAGTGGATCTGATGAAACATGTTTACTGATTGTGAAAAGGGACTATGTAGAAAGAGGTCCTGAATTCTTGTGAAGCATGGGATGAATGAAAGCCGCCTTACCATTTCACCTTCAGCATTTGCTCAAAGCTCTCAGGCAGGGGATTGCCGTAGCTCTCTGGGAGAAACAGGGTAAGGATCCCGATCAACACAGTCAGGCTTCCCATCAGGATATATGGTAGGAATCTGTCGTAGGCACCTGACAGAACACAGGACATTACACCAGTACTTATATGTCCACAATCAATGAACTTGTGTAAAATTTATTGCTGTTACGCAGAATTAATTTGGAATAATTAGCTGAAATCTTCATAAATACCAAAGGTGAATCCAAAACTGAGCTACATCTGGTACCTGCTAGCAAACAAAGCGTTTTTTCAATTTTAAAATGACAACATACGCCCTAGGATGGTCATCACCTACCATCAGTTTCATGCCATCCCCCATGTTTGTGTAGTGGTTAATAGGTTTTTTGTACATTTTCAACTGGGATGGCCAACATCTTTGCAAGGTACAGCTCTGCTGGGATCACTGCTGGAGTCTTCAGTACTACACTGTAATCTGGAACCAAATCCTCAGTTAAATAATTCAATGTGAGGGAATAAAAATGCTCATAAGCAACGAAGCACTCGTCAGCTGCCTGGGATTGTGCATCCTGCTGATCTCGTGCAAAAGACGGGAAGAGACTGATGGCAGCTGAACAGGCTACTTTCAGACTAATGGGCCATTCACAATGGAATCCTTCAATACCTTCCTGATTGCAAAAGGAGAAAGCATCAAGCCTCCCATGACAGGTAAGAGGCTCTGACCTTGGTCTACTCAGAATATTATTTTGGACTAGAAGGCAGCGGCACCTGCCACCAGCCTGAAGCTAGTGCACAAGTGTTTGGGCAGGATGCAAGATCTTCAAGTCACAATAGCACAGCAATGAAAAGGTCTTTCAGTAAAGGGATTAGCTAGGAATTAAAGTATTTAAGGTAGAGATAGTACTAAACTGGACTTGACAGCTTTATTTTTCAGTTGGGATAGAGCAATATGCTTTATAACGTATGGAATAAACTAGGATTAAAGTGAAGACCCTGGGTATTTCACATAGAGCCAAAGTTTGTGATTTGATCTCTTCTGTGTTCATGAGCTGGATGAACTGCAAGGTCCTAATTTAGCTGTAGCAACTATCAGCAGCTGATGAATTTCTCCTAAAACCTCCTAAAGTTTAGGAAACTATTCTGATGGCTGGAACAAGATTTTTTAAAGGCTGAGCTTATGGAAACCTGGGAGGAAAAAAAACCCAACAGAAAAACTTTATCCTGTCTACATTTCTCTATTACTGTTACCTGTGCTGCAACGGAGACTGAAGACCTTAAGGAGCATCACAGTCATGCTGTCCCTTTTACTTTACATTTGGGCTGTACAAGTATGAAATAAAGACATTTTCATCATTTTTGGTACAGTGTATTACAGTCACACTGGAATGTAGAGGTGAGACAACACAGGTGAGCTACAGATAGTAGTCTCCTCTCCTCTTTCCTGGCATGGTGAACCAGCATTAACCCCTTAGCAGTACACCAGCAATGCTCTGCCAGAGTCAGCAGTCACACTCATTTTGTATCAAAGGTCTCAACAGAAAGCAAAACTCGTTAGGTGCAGGGGAAAGCTGCATCGGGTCCAGTGATGGCAGATGGAAATAAATCATGCGCGAGTGAAAGAAACAGGAGATTGAGCACTGGACTGAGCAGCTGGTATTCACAGATACTTCCACCCTTAATCCTCTAATCTCTGTCACCCTTTACTACCTGCAACACGAGGATCATTTCTGTGTACTTTAAAAAAAAAAAAAAAAAAAAAGATTTATCAATTAATATTTGTGCAGCACTCAGAATGTGATGGTAGTGAGTGTCAAAAAAAAGCCTATGAGGCAATCGGCAATTCTCCTTACAGACCAAGGCACGAACAATAAGAAAAAGCAAAATGAGTGCCAAGGTGCTTGGCTTAATAACTAAAAAAAAATCAGTTCACGAAGGTTACAATTAAACACACTCTTGTGCTGCTTAATCTGCATGTTTTTCATGTATTGCTTTAGAGAGCACAGATTCAGGGGATGTTTAGATTCCTGCCTGGTTCATCTGCTCCTGATATACCCATCTCGGGAAGCGCATGAAGAGTACGATGCAATGAACTTCCTGCTGGCGCTTACTTGCTAGATTGCTTCTTGTCACGCTCGCCTGGGAAACTAACTGATGTCCCAGGGGTAATGCCCATTGCCAAGATGTAACCAATTATCATCCCAGCCACTCCGCTTGCACAGTTTATAAACACCGTCGTTGTCTTGGACCAGCTCGGACCCACTCTGGTGCTGTATGAACAGTCCCTCGCCTCAATAAAGGAAAAAAGTGCCTGATTCTTTTGTGAAACCCAAGGAGCTCTGCTTCATTTCTACAGCGTTAGACAGTGAACTCAGATCCAAGATGAGGGAAGGGACTTAAAAAACAACAAATGAAGGGACTTAAAGCTGAGCCTGCACTGCAGAAGCTCCGATAACTTTTCTGGGCAGTTGTGTAGTGCAAGGCAACAAATACGCAAGATGTCTCACCCAGGTAAACAAAGTAAGGAGCAATGATGCTGCCCAGCCTGGAAGCCATGGAAGTAGCTCCGACTGCCATGTTTCGCACTAGCGTTGGGTATAGCTCCACGTTGTAGACATAAAGCATTGAAAACGCAGCTGTGACACCAAATTTTCCAAGCATCACCAGGACAACAGACAGGACATTAAAATCTGGAGGAGAAAAAATAAAATCAAGGTGAATAAACAACACCCTGTGCTTATTCCTTGTATTTCTCCTACATCCCAAAGATCATGTAACTGTTTTTTTCCTAGCGGTTGTGAGTTTGGTTTTTTTTTTTAATTATACAATGTATTAGCCCCATCCCTAGATGACTTGGCTCCAGACTTCCCACTGAGCATAATGTAGATGCTCAGGTTATTTTGTACTTCTCAGATTTTGGTCCTCTCCCAGTAAAACAGCATTCTTGAAATGGAACAAAATTCTGGATTATACAACAACAAAGCACAAGCTTAAATCCACCCCTTTTTCACAAAAACCTGTGGAGATTTACACACAGTGAAATCTGGAAGACTCACAGGTTTTTTTAGCCTCTATGCTCAACCAGATAAATCACAGTACACTTTTGGCTCTCATTTTACAAGCTGGTTCCCCTGGACTATAAAAAGCTCAGTAATTTGACACAATAAATGAGAGCTGTGCATGACTCAGCATATACATATGCATATAAAAAAAGCCCCACGGCTGGAGGTGATCAGCATAAACTTGACCTCAAATTCTAAATTTGATTGTGGTTTCCAGCAATTTTACACAACTATTAGAAAGTATATAAAATATTAGAAATATTTTATGGTACTAAAGTCATGTATTGAATCTTGTACCTGCAGGAACCAGCTGAATGAAGAGGACAACACCTCCCCCTAAAAACAAGGTGCCAGATAAGGAGTAGCGCCGAGGGAGGGAGCGGAGGAGAAGCCAGGCAATCACGTAAGCTGGAACTTCAATAATAGCCGAGAGGAAACAGTTGACGTAGGCATTTCCATGCCAGCTTGGAGTGCTGAGGGACAGGCCAAAGTAACCAACTGATGTGAAAAACCTGAGAAAAGCAATAAAACCAAATGATTCCAGGTGGTCTCTGAATGCCTCCACTGTTGCCTCAGATGTTGTTACAAAAATAGGATGTCACAACGCATTGCCACAGATATCGTGGCTTAAAAAAAAATCTCAGTGGCAACCCCATCTTTCTAATTCTGTCATCCCTTCCAGTGATCATATCCACAGCGGCTTGAAGAGACCTCTGACTTCTCTGTCCTTCCTGCATACACTATACCAAGTAAAAGGCTTTGTGGAAGTCGTTCACAAAGGCTTTTCACTGCAATGGACTCATTAACGGCACAATGAAATAACTCTTGAAAGCTTCCCATGCCAACTACGTTCCTACTTGTAGCCAACTCCAGTGACAAGGATCTCCCACCCTCAGCAGTTCCATTACATCTTATTTAATCTTCACGAGAGAGCTGGATGTTCGGGTTTCAAATCTCAAGAATGCCTCGCTATGGCATGCCAAGTCTGCTAGCCAGTTCCTTTCTGCTGGGGGAAATAAATACAGAAAAGGGTCCCAGTTTGTCTATATGGTATTATTGGGTCTCCTTCCTCGCGGCTGCCCAGGCAGGGACCAGGATCTTACTGAGATGGGCACTGCACAGAAACAGGACAAAAACGCTGGCCATGGGTCTGGTTCTTGTTATGTTACTGAGTTGCTGCCCCTGCTTCAAGACGAACATTTCTCTTCAAATAGAGATTAGAGAGATGGGAGCTTCTTAAAAAAAAAAAAAAAACCAAACAAAAGCAACAGAATTTAAAATACACAAGTTGTTACATATAGTTTCCTAACTATTTTACATTTGTGTTGAGGCTACTGTCTCCATACTCTTGTGTATTAATGCAGTGCGGGTGCAAGGACATCGAAGGCCGTGTACTGGCCAAGGACCGTGTGTAGATGGGCTCCGAGGCTGAAACTTATTATCTAAACGTGTGGCATGTGCCCTCAAATCAGAAATTGTTCTATTGCCTGGGTACTTTAGGAATACACATTTCCTTACCACAAAAGTAATGACATAATAGTAATAGTTGCAATGTTTCGGTTTCGAAATAGGTCCAGAAGGATAGCCTTCTGCTGCTGCTGAGGCTTCGAATCCTGCATCTGAAGGAAAAAGGAAAACAAAACCAAAAAAATTCCCACACACCTAAGAGCAAAACAACCTCTGCATACCCACAAGTTTGGGCAGTTATGAAGTTACGACCTATCAGGGGATAACTAGCCAGCCCAAGGGCCACTTCTGCACCAAGGAGGGTGGTCCTTAGGTAGAGCTTGTCTCTGCACTCAGCTGTACTCCGCGGTAGTGTCCAGTTTTTTGTTAAAAAAAAGGTGGCACCGCAGCATGCTGACTAATTAAAAAGGAGTATCAGCTGACAAGAAAGACACATTAACACTTCCTTAAGGATCTAACACAGTACTTCCAGGAGTAACCACATTACCAAAGGCATTTTTCTGTGCACTGTCCACTCAAGTCTCTTCTGTTCAACCTTCATAAACGGTGTGAAATAAAAGCGAAGATTGCCCTGTTCTGCTGCCTATTTGCTGGCGTCCTGCTGGGGAGGGGGACAGATGCCAGAGCTCGGCGTGGTGGCCAGGGCGCATCATGGGAGCATCCACCACCCCAGATCGGAGACAGAGGGTCCAGTTTGAGGCTTGAAGCAGGAATCTTCTGAATGGCGTGAGGGTGCATGGAGAACCTCGCCCTGGTGAAGCCAGTACTCGCAGCCAGGCTCCCCCTCAAGCCCAAAGAGTGAACTGCCCTGGCCCTCCCTGTGGGGCTACCCAGGAGATTTCCCTTCCTAGGAAGAGAGGATGGTTTCTGAGGAATGTCTTTCTAGCATTCCAAGGAATGTCTTCCCGCTTCAATCGAGGACTTAATGTGCAAACATCATTCTCAGGCTTTTGTGGACAGACACTTCGGCACGCGAGATTCCCTTGAAGTAAAGGACAACTGAGCTGCTGCTTGGTCTCAAAAATATGCAGGAGTGATGAAAACCCATGTACTGGAGCTGAAAAAGTCATGTCCAGTATGGAAGACGTCTGAACTCTGGCTGTGAAGTAAGGAAAGTGCTTTTCCATGGTTTCTGTAGGATGACCTTCCCATAGCTGCAACATGCACTTGAATTTACACTAGAACATACACTTGGAAAAGAGATCTTCAGCAGCCCAACCAAAATTTAAGCATGACATTCAAGAGATGGATCCTGCCCACAGGAGGTGTAGTATGCACCATCTCTCTCCTGCAGACACTGCAAAGGAGCACGTGGTGCTTTGCTTTCTGTTCTATCAGGAGACATCAGGAGACGTAAAACACAGGTGCTAGTATAATGCAGTAAGGTAAGATCTGGCATACAGACACGTGGTTATTGCTGACGCAAGGCTGGAAGCGTTGCTGGCTTCTTTGCACAAGAAAAATGTCTGTGCCTCTTCAGCCGGAGCTCCGGAGAGCGCAGAGCCACTAGAGGGGGAGATGAGCACAAGAACCAGCCATCCCGCTGCAGCCATGCTGCTCCCCAGCTTGCTAGGCTTTCTCCTTTTAATGAATAAATATGAAATACAAGAGAAAAACAGGCCCGAAGAAGAGCTTAGTGTTCTTCACTGCCTTCACTACAGTCACGCTTTTCAAGTGCCCTTGTAGCACTCGGGTGCTTTGGCTGGTTTGTGCAACCTGAGGAGGCCCTCGGGGCTCCACGCAGCCCCGGCACACATGGGTGCTGATTTAGGGTCCCCTGCGCAGCCCCCCGCGAAGGGCTGCTGTTAAACTGCACATCGCTAATACTGCACCAAGTTGAAACGGGGACAAACACGTCTTCCTCGGGTCTTCTCAGTGCCCAAAGGATGAAGCAATCTGGGTCACCCTTGCTCTGAAAACCACAACCAACCACTGCTGAGGAAGAGAATTTTACTGTAAAAACCAAACAAATAAAAACCCCCTCTGGCTTCTCATTTTGAACTCGCTAACCCAGCACTTACCTCACACCAACAGTCACTGCCAGCCTTTTAAGAGCTGCTGGTGCAAACCACATCTCTGCTGGCATTTCCCAACAAGTCAACTGGCCAAAGGGGGAAACTGCCGGCACGGTAAAGTACCAGGACGTATGAAACATACCTCTGCGGTGTCGAAAAGCACGTCTGGGGCTGGAACACCATTTATTTTTGCAGCCTTTCGGATAATAACTTCTGCCTCCTTATATCTTCCCTGGGAGATCAGCCACCGAGGGGATTCAGGAATGATCCTGCAATAAGTTTCAGAATAAATGACTCAACGTTTTCACAAAAGTAAAAAGTTATTAAGAACACATGTATCATTTTTATGAGCTACGCTCTCATCTCACAGATTGCTTGCAGCAGAAGACAGTCAGCACAGAAGCATGTGGGCAATGTAATTCATGGATTTGTCCCACTGGGATCAGTGGGAGAATTCAAATACATGGGACGTGTTTATTCTTGTGCTGAAGTAGATGCACGCTTGGGACCTTGTCCTGGGTGGTTATTTTTTAAGGAATAATTGATGTCCACCAGAAGAAAACAGATGTCACCAGATAGACAGCAAAGACGGGGGTAGCTTAACCAGCGTTGAGCAAAAATATTCTTAGGAAACTGCACACAATGTGGAAATGCTTTAAATATGCACAGGGTATATTTAAAGCCTCTGTGTCATAGGAATCTTATATACAAACCTCACAATTTTACCACAACTCTGAGGCGGGCTCTCCCAGGCAGAGGAGAGTGGCAGTGTCCCCTTGCAGAGTTGATGACATTTTCTAATCAATTCCAGGCACATGTTGAGTGAATTAACACCAAACGCAGGACAGAAAATCTCACCCTTCCTTAACTAAATCCTTTGATCTTAACAGATGCTACCTTCCTCCCTTTAGCCAGCAGTATTTTTTCCTCTCCTTGAAAAAAGCAGGTCAGACATTCCTTTTCTGATGAACTCCCTAAAGGACTGACCCAAAGCAATGTCAACGGATTCGAGCGTCAGATGATTTCTATCAGATCGTTCAACCAGTAATGTGACTTTCTGTGAGGTGAGCTGTCTCCACTGCTTTTCTTCGTGGGCAAGCTGAGGAACACAAGACTGCAGAGACGATGCTGCGAACCTTCTGGAGAATTTGGAAGAGGAATGAATAAAAGAGCAACTATGGCACGGAGCAGTGGGATGTGCAAGTCACATCACCTGCAGAAGCAGTGGGTCCAGATGCCCAAATGCCAGCTAATACCAATCTGCCCTGGCAGAGCTTTGCCAGTGCACCTTGCTCCCCATCTACCACCACATTAGCCCCAGACTGGAAGTGCCATCTGTGGAAATTTTTGGCTTGCTTTACGATGTATGCTCTTGAAAAGCATGGAAATTCCCACCAAATAAATTTCAAAGCAGGACTCCGAAGTCATGCCTTGGGGACAAATTTCAAATGCCTCATAGTGCCTGTTCCATAGCAGACATCTGAGAGGCTTCCACGCAAAACCAACCTCCCCAAAGAGCAGCTGCTTGGTGCAGAGGGAAATGCTGCTGTGTTGAAGGAGTTTGAAACTTTTCAAGTTAAATAAGCAAATTGACCCTTAAACAGAGTCAGATTATCTTTAAAATCACATGATAGCAGAGGTGGAGCTGAAAACCATTTTGAAGGTTTGGTTTGGTTTGAAGACTAACATAAAAAAACCCCCAAACCCTAAAAAACCCCAAACCAAAACCATCAGCAGAGACTTCTGACAAGAGTGAGATCTGCAGGAGGTCTTTTAGACAATAGAAGAGTGGGTCTAAATCACTTAACTATTATAAAGACACTAGTCTCTTACTTATAGGTATAACTCTGTCAAGATAATAGGAAGAAAGGAGTTCCCCAGATAAGACTAATATGAAAGCAAGGAACTCTTTTTGTTGTATAAGAGTGTGAGTGATACCTTGCCTTTCCCTTCCTATTTTCTAAACACCTATCTCTTCAGAAAACAACCGATGACCAAGGCAGCAACAGAACAAGGATATCTGCCCTTCTTCAATGCTTCTGTCCAGCTGAGAAGAGCAGGGAGTTTTCCTAAGTTGTTTTTTCAGTCCCCCAGGGCACAGCAACCATGAGCAAGTGAGGGTGCACCTACATGTCCACCAGTGCATTAAAGCAGGGGTGGGTGAGTGCAATGGGAAGGTAAAAGAAAACATGGACGTGGGCACCAAGAAGACAGCATGGGATGACTCAGAGGAGCAAGGTAAGGAAGAGCCAACCTTTGGCTTAGCCAGACAAAGTTACTATGGGCTGAAGGAGCTCACAAATCAAAACCCTGTTCCAGCAGCCAAAGCAAAGCCTGGGAGGACACACGGCTCCTGGCACACAGAACCTGTGGGAGAGGGCTGGCCCGGTGAGCTCTGCCAGGAAACGCCTCTGCTTAACGGCATCTAGTGCAATGAACTGCTTAATGACACTGAGTGCAATAAAGTGCCAGCTGCTGCATGCCGAGTGAACAGGCTCAGCCTTTCACTGAGATTTTAGTAGAATCAGCAGGTGAATCCGCATTTACAAACCGCTTAAAGAAAAAAGCAAGGAAGAAAAGTTAGAATGAATCACCCAGTGGTACTATGGGGGTAAACCTAGAGGTGGTTAACAGTTTCCAGAGTTAAGAATCAAATACAGAATTCCCAAGCTGCTCTGGAAGGCTGGTGAAAAAGTGGCTTCAAGCACAGGGCCAGCACCAGCGAGGCTCTGCAGGTAGTTAACTTGACTTAAAACTGGCAAAAAAACCCCAAACAAAAAATTCCCCCCAACTCCTGCCTCAAGGCAAAGCCTCCTCACATGGCAAATAGAAAAAAAAAACCGAAGAGGAGAAATGAGACCACCCGACACCCCTGCCATTACCCAGCACCCGGCGCGGAAGAGCATCAGGCGGGGAGGGGAGGTGGGGAGCGTGGCCTCGCGGCGCGGGGGCACTCACCACCAGAGCGGGATGCAGAACAGCCCCGGGACAGTGAGCGCCAGCAGCAGCATCCGCCAGTCTCTGATGAAGTAAGCAAACAGTGGCAGCAGCATGTAGCCAATTGCAAAAAATATGCAAACTCCTAATGTAGAGAATATAATACGAACTGATTTGCCAAGAATTTCTGTTCCTGTTTAAAACAAGGGAGGTTGGATTAGCATTTTAACTCTTTCTTTTCAATCTTGACTAAATACTTTACTGCATTTACAAAAAAATAAGCTAAACAATCTTAGAAAAGAGCAGTTTCTCTTATAATACTTAAAGGCACACTGCCATGGAGTAATGGTCCAAGAGATGATCATCATCACAGTGATACTAATCTGGTGGGAGATTCCTCCAGATTTTTGTTGTGCATCTCCCGTGGAGCTGCCATTGAAGCACCCATGAGACCACCACCATTGGGCTCTTCCAGTGCCCTAGCAGGCCAGCAGAGTCTGATACAGAACCATTTTGTAACATAGTTGTAACGGCAACATCTGCACAGTTTCTATGTTATTACCATCAGTATTTGTTCACAGATCTAGCAGAGGATTCACAGACCCAGCGAGTTCTCCTCTATTGCAAAGGTTGGCAAAGCAAAAGAGAAACAAGTGACAGTGTCCCTTGAACAAAGTCTTCTTGTTCACATCTGCCGGGAGTTTAAATGAGCGGGGAACAGAAAATGAAGGCTATCACGTAGAAGGGCACAATGAAACATGAACCCTCTGTGGTTTGCTCCAAGGACACCAGGATGAATGAATCCCAGTACCGGCTGATGGAGCGCCCAGTCCGGCTCCCACCCGCGGTCAGAGGCGGATGCGCGTGTAAAGGCATGAAGCCGCTGCGGTACCAGCAGTACCACGGGGATGGGACCGAGCCTGCTGGTCAGCTACTGTGTACTTGCAAACAGGCTGAGCTTGGAGTGGAAGAGTTTATGTCACGTTTTTTGTCCTCTGTGTCAGCCTAGGAACATGCACCCGGACAGTTAAAGCAGCTCAGCTGATGGGCAGTAACTTGAATGTATGTTTAAAGCCCAAATGTTGCTTGGCACTGCAGTACTTCCCCGCAGCAGTGCATCCCATAGGTTCCAGCTGCATTAAACAGCTTACAATGTCCTCTCCTCATGTGAAGGACTGAGCAGAGATGATTTCAGTTATCCTCATTAGCTTCATTTCCAAAATACTGAGCTCCATGACTGTACACTAACGCCAGACAAACTATTGGGTGAACTGAAAGAGTTGTGAGGAACTGAAGGAGCTTCCCTCCTCCCTGGTCCTTTTCCCTGCCTGGCAAATCTGCTTTTGTCCTCCCCAGTGGTTTGTGGCATGGCAGAGAAGACCTGGGCTGCTGTGCTGCCCCGCAATGCTGGCACCAGCGATAGCAGAGGTCACCTGCAGCACAGCACGGACCCACCCAGTACAGAAAAGCTGCTGGGATTATCGGGGACCTTCAGATGAAGGAGTGACTTCTGTTTGCTTTGATTAATGCATTGTCTGAGACAGATAAGGGCAGGCATGGGGAATGGCCAGCAGACTTTAAGAAGCCTTCTCAACATGCTTGGCTAGGACATAGCCTGCTCCCCCACTTAACCCACAGGGATTTAAGGTGCAATTCATTGCTGAGCACTTCTGGAGGACAGCACGTCTGTGGATGACAGACTGACACGGGTGCTTCGGGATGAAAGGATGGGAATGTACAGTGAGGTGGGAACAAATTTCACGTTTACTTTTTGGAACAGAAGGCTGGAATGTTGGACGGCACATCATGGGCTGTGGGACACAACCAGGGAAGATGCCATCTTCTAATAACGCTACTGCTCCAGTAGCCAGGCAGCAGTCAATGAAAGCATCCTACAACCACTGCATCACACACAGCCTAGCGGCAACCTAATATCTAGTAATAAAAATTGAGACTGTTGTAAGCCTTCAAGAGCACCTGATTTCTTTTCCAATAAAATACCTAGCCACTGATTAACAAAATCCACGGACGCCTTCAGGTCTCCCTCACTTCTCGTTGACCTCTCAGCCCTGGGTCTGCAAAGCTTTCCTCTCCATCAGGAGCACTGCGAGGGCCAGAACTCCCACAGTTTGATCTGGACTCAATTAAAAAGCAAACGACACTGAGCGAACAGGAGGGTCTCAGGAAGTCTGGAGAGTATATTTTGGTTATGTAGCGTGGTAAGAACTCCCAACATTTAATACGGCAGAGAAAATGGAAAAAATACCCAAGACTAAAAAAAAAAAATCCTATTTGATAGCTACATGAATTTTCATTTTGGAAACTTGGAGTAACTAAATAAAGTCACAGTGAGAAAGATGAAAATAAGAACTCCTAGGGATTGAAATGGTGTGTGGGGATAAATTATACCATTTTTCTCTAGTGATTGCTCTTGTTTAGAGGGCTCTCTTGGGAGAGGTCTGATACGTGAAACATTGGTTTGTATCTATTAAACATTACGTTATAATTTGTGGCAATCCAAAGCCAATACGAGATGGCATCTTTCAACTACAATTCTCTTCTCTCCTGCCTCTCCTCCCTCATTCTGCTGGCCAGGAAATAACAGTTCTGGGATGTTACCCACATGCCTTCACAAATCTACATAGTGTTTTACAGTCCCAGAACTTGAACACAACAGTTTTGAGCACTGAGAACAACTGAGGCCTAAAGCTAAGGAAAAATGCTGCAGAGAGAAATTTCACAGGACGTGGTTGAAAAAAAAAATATCTCTACAGAATTTCACCAACAGCTTGCGCGGGGAAAGTATTCTCACGGAGGTGGGCGGCAATAGTGCAAAGGGCAGGAAGAGCCTGGGCGGCTGAGGATGCTGGAACAGGGTCTGAGCTACGCACGGGGAGGCAACAGAGGTTCAGATGTTGAAAGCTGGAATGACAGGAGAAACCTGTGCTCAAGTGGCCGCCTGAAAAAAAAAAACCCCTACTTGGGGACGGAGGGTGCATGGGCTGCAGCACAGCCAGCGTCAACGGGGACTTTAGATGTGCTGGTGTCACTGCTCCCCCCCCGAGCGCAGGTCACAGCCCTGACCATCATCGGACGAAGCAAGGGAAGTTTCTCCAGTGCATCCATAATCAGGACAGACTTTCTTAAGGAGTTAATTTTCTTTTCGTGGGTATATTCTCCTATCCAGCACCTCTGTCGTGTGCGGCTTCCTGGAAGCTCCTGGGTTTGCCTTGCCACGGGCAGAGGTTGGGGCACTCGTCGGGGCACGCTGACCACGCGGCTACGCAGTGTAGGGTGGGAAGGGCCATACTCCATTAGTGCCTCCCTCCTTACCGATGATGACGGCTGATGACTCACTTAAATTAGGAAGCTAATGTCTAAGTTATTTTAGATTAATCCTGCCTTAAGGCTGCCGGGGGAATGGCCAGCACAAGTGCCCGAGGCTGCTGCAACAACTCTACAGAAAACAGGATGGCAGAAGAGACAACACAAGGGGTAGAGTGCCCTCAAACTGCAGCCGTGCAATTAAACAAACCTAACATTGCTTTGGGAGACCCAGTCCTATCTCTCAGCAGTGGGGACATTTGGCCAGTGGGGTGCTCTGGACCCCCCGCAGCTTTGCCTCTGCCCAGTGCTGAGGCAGCATCCCGATCTGCATCCAGCACTGCCCCACGTTCCTAGGGAGAGCTGCGGAGCTAAATTCCTGCCTGATCAGATCCCACACCCCCATTAGAGGGACTCATGCTACACAAATCCCATGTGCTTCCAAGAGGATTTTCAGCCAAGCCAGCGCTCCTGACCCAGCACCATACCTCCCAGCCTTCCCATGACGAATGTTCGTTCTGGCTCCATCAACTCCGCACAAGAGTTAACTACCAGGACGGAGGGAGCAGTGGCGACGGCAATGGCAAGGGATCTCCCCACTGACAGCCTGACCTACCTAATCCTCCCTCTGCCACTCACAGCGGTGACTCACAGCTGCCCAGGGACACGATGCCATATCCCCTCCATAGCACTGATTTCATATCATGCTCTTCTGCTCTATTTTTTCCCCATTAAAGCCTCAGGGGGTAGGAAAGAACAGCATTAACTACTAGTATACGGTTTTAATTTAGACTAGTTCACGTTACAATCTACAAATTGTAATTTTGACACCATTGGTTTAAAAGCTGACATAAAGATATACATGCATATTTTAAAGACAGCTCTTGCAAATCCCAGCTCCTCCACAAGGCCTGCATCAGTCATCCCAGTAATTCACCTGAGCAGTTGCCTTTCCTGAAAACCCCGTGACTAGCAAGAGACTCTGTGGGGTCCCCTTCCCCTTGGGGTCCCCCCTTCCCTGCAGGGACCCCGGGCAGCGACTGCAGCTGTGCAGCCTCCCCGCAGCCACTGGATCTTTCTTCCTACACTCCCCGTAAAAACCAAAACAAACCTTGGCCTCTAAAATTAGGGACTTTATCACTAACCTCAGCACCAAGACTGGTGACTTTATGGCTAATGGGGCTTTGACACCCACCCGACTCCTCCGCTTGGTGCCCCCACGTGTTCGCTGTGCCTGGAAATGCTGGTTTGCTCCAAAGTTTTGCACCCAGGTACACACTGACTCCTCTGCAAAGGGGCGGAGAGGCAGGGAGGAACCCGAATGCCTTCTCTGTCTCAGACCTGCTTCTTTTGATAACAAAACCTGAACGCTTCCTGGAACGTCTTCTCCAAAGAGGAGGGAAATGGAAGTTTATTTAGAGGTTTCCTGCTCTCATCTTTTTCTCTAAACCTGTAGAAAGTGTAGGCTTGAAGTATCCAAGAGCAAAAAAAATCATACTGGCCTAAATTAGGAATTGTACCAGTGAGGATTTACCAATGTCTAATTAAATGATGCAAGGTCAGAGGTAAAAAAAATAACAGTACATTAAGCAAGCATTTAATCTAATGCAGACATATTCATACCCAGTATGAAGGCCACCACGTAGTTAGAGATCTGTCCCATCCCCACTATGAGAAAGAGCACTGTGAACATCTCCCAGCTTGTGGAGAAGATCTGCAGGAAGCTGAAGCCAGTCTGCACGGCCATCGTCGAGAAAAGGATATTCTTCCTGCCAAACCTTTTGCAAAAGATAAAGATTATTACTGAAACAGCATTTATTTATGGAGCAGGGCTATGTAAGAGAGCATGAGGGAGCACAAATATCCAACCTCAAGAGATGCAGCTTAGAACAACCTGAAGTTTCATTCATTTTAAAGAATTTTGTTTATCATTTTCATAAGCACTAAAAAAAACCAAGTAAAATTTCCAAGACCCAGGAAATAAACCAAGAAGAAAAATTAAGAGCAGAAACTTCAGGGAGCCACTAGACAGGGACTAAAGAAATTAGACAACAGTACATAAGTGAGAGACACCAGAAGATTGCAAGCCACGTAGCCGAAAGTTAGGAAATGATGGCGTTTAGGCTACTGGCATCTATACATTGCAACACCATTACACTTTGAATCTGTTAAATAGCTTTATCAACTGGTTTCAATCTCTCTGAGTTGCCATACATATTGCGCCCTTTCTCTCACCCACTTGTCTGCATTCGAAGCACGTAGCATTTTCTTACGAAAAAGTAAGAGCAAGCTTACGTACGGGTTTGCACACCCGCGCGCTGGCCCAGGGCACGCTGCCCTTTGCACGGGCCGCATTGCCGGTTGCCTGCGGCAGCCCTTGACTTAGGAAAGGTTTCTGCAGCAGCACAGGGGAAACGGCTCAGGTACAGGCTCAGAATATACCCCTTTACTGACAAACCATTAAAAACAAAATTCAACAAATAGCTCATGTTAGAAGGCGACCGGGCTGTCGGGCAGGCTGACCGGCCGCGCTGCCGCCGGGGCACCCACGCTTTCTCAAATGCTCCCAGTGGGCACAAGGCACCAGCAGGATTTAGTGATTATCTCGTCTCCCTTTCAAACAGTAACACTGACTGACTTATGCACTGGGGGCAGGAGTCGGGAGATTAAATTCGAATCACATGGAATTTAATGCTGGCAGCTTTAGGATTAAGACTCCCACGGAGTTTTGAAACCCCTCTGCTAAACACCCAGAGGAGCGCTGAAACTCTTATGAATTCCTCATTAACAGGCAGCAATCAAAGCAGTATTTGAGACCCTGCCATAATGATATGGAAGAAAAGGCTAAGGGATGTATAAAGAGGGAAGCAGAGACTCACAGAAGGAACATACATTGTGCATTTGACGCTTGTAAGGCCAGAACTTCAATACTGCTGAGATAATTGTCAAGTGCCTGTAGCGTTTTCTTGATATTTTGCATCTACTTAGTTAGATGGTATGACATGATTGCTATCCATTTACAGATTATCTTTTTTTCTTCCTCTTGGATATGCTTACTTTATTTCCAGCAAATCATCTCTCCTATGCAGAGCTCCCATTCAAAGAACAAGTTTCTATCCTGCAACTCTAAGAATGGACTGTCAGTTAATGTGTGACAAAGAACATCATCTTTTAAATTACTAAAAAGGCCAGATAAAGAAACAAATGTGGTCAAGAACTGAAAACCACCACACCAGTCTGCAAAGCAGCCACATGGGCTCCTTGCAGAGATCAGCTCTTGGTCTCCTAAAGCGCCCAAGAGGCAGTAATCCTACGCCTGGGGTAGATCAAGATTGGGATTTTTGAAGAAGCCAGGCCAGTTACCTAATTTTGATCAAAACTCAGAGAACTGGTCATTTAACTCCCTTACGCCTGTTAAGAACGAACGCACCAGCCGTGGCACCGGGTCTGCCCTGCTCTGCCCACGGGCGGAGCGGGAGCAGCGGCGTTACCTGTCTGAGAGCTGCCCTGAGATGAAGGAGCCGATGAGGACCCCCACGAAGAAGAGGGAGGTGGTCAGCGGGGCTTTCCAGTCGTCCTCGCACACCAGGTTCCACTGCAAAAGAAGGGCTCGCGCTCAGACGCAGCCGCAACGCCGCATTGAGCCTCATGCAGGCACAGGGGTTATTGGCTGGAGACACACACATTTCCATGTAATTTAATGTAGTTTCCCCACACCTGCATTTCCACCCATCGCTGGCACCAGCAATGTTTTTACAGCGAAGGTCGCTGCCGGCACGCCCTGCTTAAAGCACAAAAAAACCAAAGGGAAAGCGGTTGCCTCCCCAGGCAAGCCCCATCAGGCCGAAACACCAGCAGCTGTCTGACGGGACCCCATCACCTCTGAAGTGGGTGAGTGGCCAGCAATGCCAAACCCGATGGGCAGTCGGTGTGTGCAGCCTGGGGGCTGCCTTGGCCCCGTTTCCAGCATAATCTCCCCACCACGCGCCCATCAGGCCCCCCGACACCCAGGACCTGGCTGCCCATGCCTGAGATGCTCCCCACCAGAAAAGCAGAGCGACAGAGGCGGGTGGGAGACTGCCCCACCCCTGGCTAGGGATGGTTTCCTGTTTACCTGACCTCTGCCAACACAAAAACTGCTGCATTTCTCTAATTTCTGGGTTCAACAAGACATATACAAGAAGACGCACAGAATAAAATCTCTTTTCCCACGCTGACGTGTTTCTGAATTCCCTTCCATCCCCACAGCCTGCAGGGCTGACTCACTGCCCATCACTCAGCCTCGCGACCGGACCCGGCTGGGGCTGGAGGCTTAGGACAGGAGCCAACGTGGAAACTTCCACCTAAAGCCGCTCGTAACCCCAGACAAGGTTTAAAAAAATAAAAACAGCATCATGAGTCTCTGTCCACTGAGGTTACGGCTGAGCATGTTTCTGTCACAGCTTGCTCCTGTCCCAGTGACTAATCTCCCGGTTAAGGGATGCTTGCCAGGAGCACTTGATAGACTTCAAACATGTCAGTCTCAGATTAGATAATTCTTCCACAAAGGTAAACCAATTAGATCACAGATCAAAGTATAGCATAATTTCAATAATTAGGCATGCTATCAGAGAGCGGGGACATCGCCCGCACCAGCGCTCACCCTGTGCGCGGGGAATGGACTGGCCAAGCCGTCTCGGCAAGCGATGGCCGAGCCCAGGCAACGGCAGGGGCAGCGGAGCAGAAACCTCCCCTCCGGACTGCTCAGGCTCCTCAGCTCAGCTGCAGGCAACAAAAAGGAGCAACTCTTGCATTACAAAGAGACCCAGATGCCATCTGACAGCACTGCGAGTCCTGCCAAAACCAAACCTAACAACCGGTGGGTTGGTAGCTGGGCTTCACTTCTGCTGCTGCTGCAGAAGAACAGGCAGAAGTAAACTCCAAAGCAAGGGGGGATCCGGTGATGCAGTTTGCTCTGGACTATAATTTAGGAAAGAGATGCTATCAATGCCTGTTTTCAGGCAGAATGAAGGTATGCTGCCAGCGGTGGGGAGCCGGGTACCTCTGCCCCGCTGCCCAGCTTGCAAAGTAACACCAGCTACAGGACAAAAAGAGATTAATTGAGCTTCAAAACGCAGCCCATGCCTCTTCCTGAGAAACACACAGAGTCTTTAACATGGGAACATGGAGATTTGAGGACTGAAACATGCCTCCAGTACTTAAATCTGATTAATAACAAAAAGAAACCTATGGCAGCCATTTCTGTAAAGTATTTTCTCATCGCCGCTGGGAAGCAAGAGGTGGTGAGGCATGGGCTGGCCTGGGCGTGCACCTGCATTTATCTTCGCTGTATTTGATAAGGTGGATGGGAGTGTGTGGGTCAGTAGGGCTCTGATACGTTTAAGGATGCTAGTCGTGAAAAATATATGCAGGGTTCTGTTTCACATATCAAAGAAAACTGAGATTTCTGTAAAGAAGCTTGGTGGAAATCAAGCCCCCTATTTAAAAAGAAAAATTCAGCTTCAGGACACACAACATTAAAAGCAAGAGTTTCTTTACACTGTGCAAGCAGGGAAGAAGGAAAGGCGGCAGAGGGGCAGCTTCTGCAAGCTGTGGGAGCCACGGTGGCTCTGCGCCAGCCGGGCTCACCCGGCCCCCACGCTACGCAGACGTTTTGCCACGTCCTCCTGCACCTCCCCTTCCCCGCTCTGGGAAAGCTGGTGACTAATGAGGTGGCAGAATTTGCAGACAATGCAGGCTATTATTAATTATTCGGGCACTGAGCACCCAGCTCTGGGGCTGCCAGTGTAGTGCCTGCTCCCGGACCTTCAGACTTCAGTCGCTTGAGGTTAAGGATTAGTGTTTTTAAAATGCCTCCACTGTGCCAAAGGCACGTTGGCTGCAAAATAAACCCAGCTAAAGAGTAACTTGCCCATTGAACTGAGTTGCTTCCTCTGTTTCCTTGGTGCCAAAAGCCTCCTACCCAGCTGTTCACTCTACCTTTTCCCATGACATACTGCACAGACAGCAAAATTTCACCACACAGGGTTGAGTCTTTAAAATCTGTGGGATGTGATAAGCAGCACGCAGCAGCCAGTTGGCGGGAGAGCAGTCGCTGTCTGCAGGGACTCGCTGTATTTGACCAGAAAATACACAATCACATCAAATCCATCCGACTCCAAGTATACCTGAAACTATTGAGTGAAAAAACCATGCCGCCTATTTATATCCAATACCACACACAGCACGTGGGACCTAGGTGATGATCTATACAGCCCTACTCTATAGGTACACCTCAGCTTCTCCCAAAAGCCAGCCTTTTCTCCCTAAAGGCGCTCGCTCTGTCGGAGGCTCAAACACTAGTGCTGCACAGTGATCAAGCATGCGTCGACATGGTAAGGTATCACTCGTGCTTGAATTTATAGGGCTTTAAGGTATTCACTGCACGCTGACTCCTCACAAGTGGTACTAAATTAAATTTAACTTATTTGACCTCTTCCTCAGAGGCTGCATCTATCACAGCCGGCGCCGAGCACACCATGGGCACAGGAGCTACAGCCCAGCCACAGCTAAACTACCTACAGGTACAACTTCCGAACTGTCTGTACTGGAATAATTATTCATTAACCAGAAAATAAGTAATTCTGTAACGTCCCTCGCTAAGCATACTGGAAAGCAAAGTTCATGTAAGCTTCCAAGGAAGTGCTCTGAATGCTAGGAATAAGAGCTGCCCAAGAAGAACACTGTTAAATCACTTTATTACCATCAAATCACTCCAACCCTTTCCCATAAGCTCCCAGCTACTGGCTCCTGGAAGAGCCAATTCTGCCAGGCGTTGCCAGTGGGAACGCTATGGATGGAGAAGCTTCCTGAAAAACTGAAACTGCTGGAGAAGGTGCTCTGGCTGCCCGAAGTGACCTGCCGCCTGAGTTCTCAATCAGAAATCACTAATTCACCATCCTGAGTATCAGCCCCTTCACATCAGAGAAGAAAACACTAGCGGAGCCTCATGTAAATGGCCGAGCTGTAAACCAGGGAAAAATCTGACCTCGTTTCTAGGAGTAAATCTGAAGATGAACAGCAAGAGATATTAAAAAATCTTCACCGGTTGCTCCAACTGGAGCAGGGTGAGCTGCACCCTCCGTGCTGTACCCCAGGCACCAAGTCCAGCAATGAGACCAGCTCCGCTCGGTGCACGAGTGACGAGCACAGATACTTCCATGCCAAAGCGCAGGGCGGGCTACCAGGGTTGGGTAGGGCTGCTCACCGCTGCTGGAAAAAGCCATAAGGGAACAGAAAACTCCTTCAGACGCCTTCAAACCACAGCAATTCATATCCAGCTTCTCACCTCTACCAGTCCCAAAAGCTTCTGGTTTCTGCCTTCACTGAGAAGTCAGTGCCAGGGCTGGGACAGGGGGGCTGAGCAGGGTGACACAGGCGAGAGGCGAGCAGCACCAGCAAAGCCTTCGGCACTCACTCTGCCCCTTGCAGGGGTCTTGCAATGGTGTCTGGTGTACGTGCCATGCCTTGGTGGCATGGAGCAGCCTAGCAAGTGTGTCCCCAGGGAGCTGGGGAAAGGCACTGGAAGACAACCTGGCTCAAGGGAGTTAACTGGATGCTAACGCCCCGGTCTGGAGAGCAAAACTGGTGCTTGTGCTTGAACCTTTAATTTCGGTCAGATCTGAGCACCGTTAGCTGGAATTAAAACACAAGTAGGTTAAGTTCCAGACAAAAAAACCCTCCAACATAACAAAAATACATACGTTAATGTTTAAATTAATTTCAAAGCACAGATGGTAGAAAGTGGAGGGGGTGGTGAGAGAAAAGCAACCCAGCTTTGGGATCAGGATCTGCTAGATCGGCTCAAGCCCTGTTGTACAACTGCAGGCGGCACCGACCCAGCACAGTGGCCACCTGCTTCGATGGAAAACGGTGATTTTATGTTGGGACAACTCGAGGAGCCGCAGCAGACGGGGAGCTGCTCTGGAGGCAGGGGAACGTGGCTGGGCCAAGGGGCTCCTGCACCCCGGGTGCCTGCCAAGGGGTCCGGCTGAGCCCCGCAAAGCAAACGGAAACCCTGCAGCCTCCTTGTCTCGGCCGCGGGATCACACCTAACCCCACACTAACCCCACATTTCCACTTGCTCGTCATTACACTTACAGACTCATTCTTATCACCCTGGCCTGACGATCACCTTTTTCACCTGTGCTGTGAACACATTCACTTTTCCACCATCATCTCCATTTTAAGACCAAGCAGATGGCTGAGTTTGGGATCCTCTGTTCCCAGGGTTTAGCACGTCCCCGCAGATCGAGTAACACTGGTGCTGAGCTGGCATCTCCCAGCCTGTTCCTTTCAAGCAGCAATAACAACGGGATTTGATGCAACTGCACGAATCAAATAAGACTGCCAGCGCTTAATCCTGTACCATCAAGTTTTGCTCCTCAACTGAGTTCTTGAACCGAAGAGGTTTTTTTCACTGAGCTTTCCTGACAGCATGTCCTGGCTTGTCATTCCTAATACGGAGAAAAATGTTGGGTACAAAACCAATCATCTCAAATTTAACTGAGCTGCTTCTTTTCAGGGTTTTATCAGCACCCGTTTTCCTTGTTTTAAAACCAAATTCTGTATTTTTTCCAAATGTCCATGACAATTTTAAAACAAAACAAGTACCCTTCTCTTCCATCTGGCTTACAGATGGGAACCTGGCACTTGGTTTCCATCTCTGCTATTGCCTCTCTGGCATGCCCCAGGCCCCGTGGCAAACCCCACTGCTGCGTCCCATCCAAATCTGGCACCAAAGCATGTTTGGCGTCTGCCAATTGTTTGGCATCTGCCAACATAAGTTGTTTGCTGCTCATTAAGAAGGAATAGCATTTCTCCTCCTTTTGCTGTATTTACTGTCTCCCTCAGAGGAACTGCTAACTCCAAACCACAGATTACGAGTTCATGACTGTCCCGGGATAATCCGGCCTCCTTCTGGCAGCGAGCACCGCGGCACTGCCTGTGCCGACGGTCACTACCAGGCATCTGCCATGGGGTCATGCCAGCCCATGGGTTACGGCCGGGCATGTCTGCATGCAGCATGTGGGCTGCAGCCAGGCTGCGGCTACAGCTCGCCCACGGCCAGGAGCGGGGCGAGCGTCCCAAGCACCCCCTGCCTTGATTTGGTGTTGTGAGGGATCCCCGGAGACTGAACACATCTGCCAGCACACATGGCGAGAGACATGCACACATGGGCGTCACGTACGCCCATGGCTTTGCTTAGGGCACGCAAGAGGCAGCTGGCGTCCCCTGCCTGCGTCCTGCCCTCCCCTAGCCTGGAGCTGTTCCCCTGTTCCCCGCTCGCCTCCCTCCCCGCATGCTTCAGTGCAGCTGAGCCCATGCCTGCACACCCCTGGCACACACCCTGACCGTGCACCCATGTCCCCGGGGCACAGACCCTGACCGTGCCCTCATGTCCCCGGGGCACAGACCTGCAGCCATGCGTCTCTTGGTCAGGACCTTTCCTGGCTGTGCCCCCGTGTAACATTCTTTGATGGCAGACGTTGCTGCTGAGTCACAGGGACTCGAGACAAGGGCCAGACACCCGCTCCCTGCTGTGCCGTGCACCCTGACCGTGAGCCATCGGCGCATGAGCGGGGCATCCCTCGGCTACCTGGGGCATGCTGCTCAGACAAACAATGCGGTGCCCACCAGCTGCCAAACCCAAACACTGGCTGGCGTGAGGCTGAGCCCATTATTCCTTTAACCTGCTAACACAACACAAAAGAGCAGCAGCAACCTTGCAGCTTTAGGGGAATCATGTTTTCCTTCTCTACCAGAGCTCCGTGCTCCCTGCCAGCGTGGGCAGACAGACAGCGCCGAATGCAGCTAGAAAACCCAAACAAGTGCTTACATGACCCATCACTGTTGATGTTCCCACAAGACACCCTGCACAAGTGATGCCATTGTACAGTCTTAAAAACCAAGCCAACAGCTTGGCCGCAGCCTGGGGGCCGGGCTCGCGCAGGAGCCTACCGCAGCAAGCCGGGCGCGCTGCAGACCGCAGGCAGCTCCCACGGCACCTGCCTTGCACCAACCCACCTAACCCAGCGCCGATGGCCACCAAAGCCACTGGCATGGCTGGCAGTGCTGGCACAGGGTGCTGGGACCAGCAAGGGCCCACCGCTGCTCTAGACCCAGCCAGGCTGTTTGTATGTTTACCAGAAAGTGTCGATGTCCCCATCCAAAGTGACACTGGGAACATCAGACGGAAAGTTTACCGGGGCGGTCAGCGTGCCGGCAGAAGGAAACTATCGGGCTTCTATTTTCAGCCTTTGCCTCCTCCTCCACAGGAAAACCCTCTCCAAACAAAACAACCTGAAGTTTCAACGGAAAACACGCGAGGACAGGCAGCTCCTCCCGGGGCCGTTCACCCCACGTATCCCTCCCTTTCCCCGTAGCAACGCGCCCACCGGGACCCTTTCCCACAAGCACTTGACCCGCTGGTTGCTGCCCCCTGTTCACCCCCTCTCCAAGGCAGAACGACCCGCC
>NW_009222893.1:0-5596 GCF_000690835.1 Fulmarus glacialis | reverse complement strand
CAGTCGCTCTTGCTCTCCGGCAGGCTGGAGTCAGCGTTCTGCACGGGTGGTTTGGGCTTAATTTCTGTGTGCCGAGGAGAGGCACATGAAAGACAGTGACTCTCTTTTTTTTATCTCTGGAGGCAGATTTAAAGCCTTGTCGCTGCGTCTCGGAGCCGTCTGGAAAGCAACCTTTAAATTACCCCTGTATTCCAGACGCTAATGTCCGGGCAGGCAACCTACTGCGGGCTTGAAGTGACTCCATGGTTTAGTAAACACTGTTAATCAACCTTTTTGTTCCTTCTTCCAAAGAATCAATGGGGTGATGCAAACTTTGTAGTCAAAAGTAAGGAAGCAGCACGCAAACGAGATGAACGCTGTGCCTCCGCTCACCTGGAAGCACCGGCAGGATCCGGGGTAGAGCCTGGCGTAGGATGAGAAACCAGGAACCAGCATCCCTCTGCGCCGTCCATCCGCTCGGCCCCTCCGGGAATCACTCGCGTTACCCACGGCAGCTTTGCTTAGGGAGAAAGTTGCAGCTCTCACAGAAAACAAAGTGATAAAGATTTTGCTGCGACTTCTAAGCAAAGAAAATCAAAATTTCCATAATACTGCTACAGTGGCCAGGATCTTCCAGCCTTACAAAGCCAAATATAGATTTATTATAAGAATTTATCAGTAATACTGATATGCGCGTACAAATGCATCTATGTGTGTGTACGTGTAATGTCCGTATATTTGTACAGTAAAGGTAGAAGAGTTCAGGACTTTTGTTTTTCTTTGAAGAAACGATCCAAACCCCAGAAGGTTAATAACTGCCAGCCGACGATATGTTTTTTAAATTGACCTTGTCAGCTGCGGCTCGTGACTTTCCAGCAGAGGGAAATGCAGCACAAGCGATGAAGGGTTGTGGCAATGGCAGGCAGCCCTGGCAAACGCGAACTATCTCTGTTCTCTTTTAACTTCACTTTCTTCCGCTGCCAAACTCTGATGCATGCTGAGTGATTAAAAATATCAAATACAGTGTTACCCAGCAAGGAGTCAAGTCAGAGGAAAAAAAAGAAACCCAAACTAGTGAAGCCAGTGCTGTAAAACTGAGCAGACTGGGGCAAAGAATGGGAGGCAGAAGGCTTTTATGTAGCCCTGTTGACAATATCTTAAGAAAAAGGAGAGGATTGCCCTGACGTGGTTTGGTTTTTGGGTGTCCCTCCTCACCTGCCCTGTCCATACCCTCATGGCTTGGCTGGGAGGCGTCGGATTTCCCTGCACGTGGAGCGAGCTGCCGCCACCCTGGGGACAGGGACCACCGGTGCTGGAAGAGGGGAGGTTTCCGAAAGAAATAGCCAGCGAAGCGGTGGATGTCGTTGCGCAGTAAATTGGGCAGCGCGCTGTCAAAATGTGAGTTACGTGCTTGGGCCACGGCTTTACCAATATCTCTCTGCTCCGCCTGGAGCTCCCGGCCCCTCTGCCCTGAGGCTGTCCCTTGGGTCCTGTCCTCGCCGGCTCTGAGCCCTTTGCAGCGAGGGGTGTCCCACCACTTGCGCAGGTGACCCCATGGAAAGGGGTTTTTAGCGAAGGTGATCAGTGCATGACAGGAGCAAAGAAAAGCTGAGAAACATCTTGCCGCCACTGCAGCGGCAACCCCGGCAAGTCTTGGTGCTTGTAAAGAAGAGCAGCAGGATCCGGCCCTGCTCACGTGCCCTAAGAGGGTGCTCTGCTTCGGGGTCTGTCTCCGTGTCCCTCATGTCTGGGAACTGGTGGCCACACTCGGGATCAGAGAAGTTTTGGGAGCAGGGAGGGATGCTGGCCTGGCTCTTGGATGCATGAAACGCTGCATCAGCTGCGCCCCCCCTGCAGCTCCCACCTGCAGCTCCCTTGACCGGCCTCTTATTTTCTGGAGCATCCGGACAATCTCCTGTGACACCTGGGCAGTCGGTCACTCCTTGTCTTCTCCAAACACAAGTTAGGAGCAAGCAGAGGGGCGAGCGGCAGGGGAGGAGGGTGGGCTCTGGGCAGAGGCTGTCCCAGGTATCTGCTCTGCTCCGTGACATGGAGGTGGCCACAGCTCAGCTGCAGAATGAGGCCATCAGCCGCTTGCGTACTCGCTACCCTTTTATTTAATCACGGGAAGCTGGATGGTTTTTATGGGTTTGTGCAGTTTCTTGGCCCGGCCAAGCCCTGAGCTTGGTGGAGCCTCTTTTCTCTTCTCACTGCCGTAATGCAGTTATAAAATAAACCCAAGAGGTTTCCCTGGCTTCTGTGGATTTGCTTCTGGGTCCGATGCCAACTCAGGGAGCCCAGTTCCTGGTGCAGGTGCTGAGTGCCTCCCCAGCTTGGTGGTACTGCTGCGAATCCCAACCTGGCCTGAAAGAGCAGGGAATTCACCCAAACCCGCCTTGCGCCAAGGAGCAGGGACTGGTCCTGCGCGGGCTGACAGTGAGTACATGCAGATCTGCTCTTGCTGTCACTTACAGTTAATTTATTTTTAGATTAAAAAATGTTTTTATTTCTCATGCACATAAATTGGCACTGCTTTTTTGGGTCGTAGCTGACTCCATTGTCTTCTCCAGTTATGCCTCCCCTGCAGTGCCGAAATGAAAAATTCCAGTTACATATTGTACAGGGGATGGGAGCTCGGAGGAACTGACTCATCTCGGTTATATTTGTCCTTTTCAAAGGGGAAGATCCTGGTCGAGGGGTGGTGGGGGAGCAGCATCGGTTATCTCCCGTCCACCGCAGCAAACGTGACGCTTTTATCAGGGGTCCGCAGGGCGCGCGGCCAAGTGCCCCCGCGAAGGCAGCCGGGCGTCTTCGCAGCGTGAAGCTCCTCGGGCTGCTCAGACAGTCGGGGCAGCGGGGAAGGGAGGGGTTTGTGTTGTTTCTCAGAAAAATAATTGTGGCTCCAGCATGACAGAGGCCACAGCGCGCTCCCCAGGACGTGAGCCAAGCCCCCGTGCGCCAGCGCCGCAGGTAGCGAGCCCCAGTCCTGGGGGGACATTTCCCACCCACCAGGGAGGGTGGATAGGGAGGATAACCCCAAGCTGAAGCTGAAGCGAGGTAGCACTTAAACACAACAGCCAGGACACCGGGACGGCTGGTCCCTCGTCCTGAGCCGGGGCATCCCTCAGCATCTCTTGCCTAAAGGTTCGCCCTCACTGCCTCTGCCCCGCGGCGCAGCCTCCATCTCCCACCCTCGCAGGGCAGCTGCGGGGCTGATCCACGGCAGTACCCGGCTTGTGGGCAGCAGCAGCTTGAGCTGGGCGTGCGGTGCCGTGGCTGGACCTGCGGCAGCAAAGCGTGGGCGTGCAATGCCGTGGTTTGGGTGTGCAATGCCGTGGTTTGGGTGTGCAATGCCATGGTTTGGACGTGCAATGCCGTGGTTTCAGCGTGCAATGCCACAGTCCAGACCTGCAATGCCACAGCTTGGACCTGCACTGCCGCAGGTCAGACTTGCAGCCCTGCAGGTCCTTGCGCTGGGTGGAGGTGCTGCTGGAGAGGGCAGGAAGGCGCGATGCTCCGCTGCAGCCAAGGACAGCTCTTCTCCCCTTGGTCCCGCAGGGGAGCTCACCCCTCCCCAGCCGGTGGGCAGTGCCGTGGTTTGGGTGTGCAATGCCGTGGTTTGGGTGTGCAATGCCATGGTTTGGACGTGCAATGCCGTGGTTTGAGCATGCAATGCCACAGTCCAGACCTGCAATGCCACAGCTTGGACCTGCACTGCCGCAGGTCAGACTTGCAGCCCTGCAGGTCCTTGCGCTGGGTGGAGGTGCTGCTGGAGAGGGCAGGAAGGCGCGATGCTCCGCTGCAGCCAAGGACAGCTCTTCTCCCCTTGGTCCCGCAGGGGAGCTCACCCCTCCCCAGCCGCCGCGTGTCACATCGGTGCCGTCACGTGCAACCTGCCACATGGGCTTCTTGCGTGTCAGAAGGGAGCCGTGAGCGTGCTGGGGGATGTGATAAGGCCCCGGCATGCGGTGGCGTGAGTACAGCTCTCCTGCGCGGTCCCAGCAGCTGCAGGAGCCGCTTCCACTTCCTGCCCGTCCCTGCCTTGCAGCGCAGCTCCATGCTGTTCAACAGCTGCCGCGCTCCATCCTGTTTCGTGATGAAAGGTGCTTTAGAAGCGGAAGAAAGTTATGATGATCAGGAGAAATAATGTACAGGCAGGGCTGGAGACAAGGCAAGCCTGTGCTCATCCCGGTCCCAGCCCTTGGGATGGGAGGTGGCGGCGGGGGGATGGACATCCTCAGCCGGGCAGCGGGGACCCTTCCCCACCTCTGATTTTGGGGGAACCCACAGGGATGAGCGTGGGTGGCACGTATGGGGTTGGTTTGCCGTGCTCCCGCTGGGCCGGCTCGCTGCAGTGCCATCCCGGTGGCATGCCGACATCTGGGAATCTCAGACCTGTGGCCAAATCTCCTTTGTCACTGGGATGAAAACTGGTGACAGGAAAAGAGGCAGTGCCCGGGATGCCCACGTGGCCGGGAGCCCTGGGGCTGGGACCGGCGGGGGGCTGGGATCGACCACACTGGGAAGCCCTTTGCAAGCAGAAGCGCTGGTTTGGGTAAAGAAGAAGAAAACCAGACCTAAAACTTGCATAGGACCAAATCAAACTTGCAATAACTGCATTAATCCAGCGAGATGGGAGACATACTAGTGTATTGGAAGATAAGATTAATCAGAGCATATTTACTTATTGAAACAGATCTAATATACTGCTTTATTGCGTGTAGTCATTAGCCATGAAGAAATTTGGAGAGAGGGGAAACGTGAAGACTATTTGGTTTTTAGGTAGAAGAGAAGCTCGTTTTCTTTCAGTCCGGTTCCTTTCAATCACAGACTACTGTTTGTGTCCTGTTGGGTTGCAATTATAATCTTTCAGATCAGACACATAATCATTGGGCTGGAGAGCAAAAAGTACCTGGGTAATGTGCTTAACAGAAATTAACCTGGTTACGTTCGTACTCTATTGAAAATGAGAAAGTGCTGATGGTCAAAATCAATTCCTCCCCAGCCAAATTACTGCAGGGCTGGCTTAGGGTTTCAGCTAAATGCTCAACCCTCAAACAATGAGCCTGATTGTATTGAATTAGGCTCCTGATCATATAGTTCAATGATGGCCACGGTTTGCCTTTAATGCTAGCAGCGAGCCAGTGGGCAAAATGGAAAATCCACCCCGTTTTCCCCCCGGGACCGCGCGGAGGGTCCCGCTGGGTGTCCCCGGTGCCGGCCGAACGAGGGGCTGCGGGCAAGCTCTGCCAAAGCCTTCCCCGTCCATGTTACACCCCATCGGTCCGGGATCGTAGCTCAGATTGGGACGATGGGCTGGGGGACGTGGGGTGGAATGGTTTGGGATTTGCAGCCCTAAGGGTTGATAAATCCCAGCCTTCCCGGGGCGGGGTTGATGTTTCTTTTGGAGACTTCTTAAGTGCCTGGAGAGCGGGGCAGCTCTCCGCAGCACTTGTCAACTCCTGCCCGGTTACATCTTTTCCCTTAAAAGCCGGAACCTCGCGGAGTTTCCTGGATGAGAGCACCTCAGTCATTAACCATGAATTTCAAATGAAGCGGATTTACAGTATATATTACAGAAATACGCCGGTGTGAGACAGCGGGAGAGCGGCCCGGG
>NW_009222892.1:45115-74440 GCF_000690835.1 Fulmarus glacialis | reverse complement strand
CCGGCAGAGCAGGTACGGGAGGAAGCCTGCCGAGCTTCGGCCGCGTAGCTACCCCGAGCCCCCTTCCCGCCCGCGGGGGCTCCTCAGCGCGGCTCTGCGCTCCCTGCAGCGCATTTCTGAGGGGTCCTGGCGCCCCTGGGCCGTGACTCGTGCGGGGGTGCCGTGCTGAGGGGGCCCGATCGCGCCCGTACTGCTCTGCCTGCAGTCGGTGTACACGGAACAGCCGCAGAACAAGGCCCGGGGAGGGAAGTTGAAGACTAAGCTAACTCTTCATAACTTTTTTTTATATTTGCTGTTTTCACTATATTTCTCCAAGTATAACCTCTTTTTTGAGGAATACCAGGGCAGAATGTATTTCTGCCTTGCCTAGCAGATGGTGAAATGAAGGGCTTCAATTATAACATGAAATAGATCTGTGAATAACTGAATGTGTAGTGACAGTAAAACTCAGATTGATTTTAATGTGTATATTTACAATGTGTTTTATAGGTCAATTTCCTTGAATAGTGCCAAAGGAAAGAGAATGGAACCAGAAAATACTGCCAAGGAAACAGTCCTCATTACTGGAGGAGGTGGTTATTTTGGCTTCCGGTTAGTGCATTAAATAGTTACTACATACAAGAATAAATGTAAAAGATTGCTGCTGGTGAGGCAACAAAATCCGTCTGTAAAAGGGAAAAGTGTGGGCCTGAGATGCCTGATCCAGTTCACCCCATCTGATTCATCTTGGGCCTCAGTTTTAAACAAACATGTCATTCTGTTTCTACATAGTTTATGTAAATATGTTATTCTGTTTGCAAATGTAAAGCATCAATTGACTTGCAGACATTTACCTGTTTAGTCACCTTTGCAAGGGGGATTTAGATCATCATCTTTCAGCCTACTCTGAAGAGCAAGCCTAGGCTTGTATGCAGATCTTTTCTTTTGACGGTAGGCGATGGCCGGCAAACAGTTACACACGTGCTTAGCTATATAGATTAAATACTCCAGCTGCTCTCTGCTCTCAAGAATACATTTATTTTTATGGACAGTGATGTTTTAGGATTAGAGTTATTAATAGGGTACATATTTCAATGAAATCCATTTCCCCTTACTGTAGATAGCTCTGCAGGCCATGTAAAGAAAAAAAATCCTATTTTGAGCCCTAGACTATCTTCTAGAGTACCTTCAGAGTTGTAACTGCTTACATCAGTGAGAGAGATTAGTGTCATGACCAAAAAGTAAATTTCAAGTGTGTGGGGAGGAAATCTTAGAAGATGCCTATCTGACTTCTGCTTGGCTTTTTCCTCCACTGTCTCCCCCTTTAAGCACTATAGAAATACAACAGTTGTAGGAAAGGGGAGAGGAATACCAGATTTATACTTTGTGTCAATACCTGTGTTTGTACCTGTGACTTGGAGTAAAATGTAGACATATGGCAAAGTATATTCATAGCAGCTTAGAAGCATCTCACTCATTCCTCTTCTCCATAAATTTCAAACACCATGGCAAAGACCAACTTTTTGTTCTGACAGAATTGGGATTGCACAAAAGCAATAAGATAAAACCAGTAAGATTTTTTTTTTTTTTTTTAAAGTATTTGGCTACAGGTTTACATCTGAAAGGTTTGCTATTGCTGATCTGTAGGGGACAGAAGCAGAGAAATAGCTGGGTTCTTCCAAAAGGCTGCTGAAAGCACTTCAGTTCTTTCTCTTCTGAATTTTCCTTTATAGCAGTTGGGCCTCTTTTTTCCTTTTTTTTTTTCTCTGAAGTATTGATGGAGCATGAGAAAATAGTTCAGTACCTAACGTATCACAGTTGAATCTTTCTTATAGTAGATGGCTGAATACTTAAAAAGCTCCCATCAGAAAAAAAAGTAAAAAAAAAAAACCCAGTATTAAAATAGTTAATAGTCTTCTCTTACCTCCAGGTGAAATGTTTCATGCATCATTATGCTGTGTATACTAACATACGGTTTCTATCATGTTTTAGTTTAGGTTGTGCCATATACCAAAAGGGAGTTGATGTGATTCTCTTTGATGTCGTGAAGCCACTTCAAACCATGCCAGAGGGAATAAAGTTCATGCAAGGGGATGTCTGTTGCCTGTCTGAAGTGGAAGAGGCTCTTAGAGATGTAATCTGCGTATTCCATATCGCTTCCTATGGCATGTCTGGCAGGGAGCAGCTGAACCGAAAACTTATAGAAGACGTTAATGTGAAAGGAACAGAAAATGTCATCCAAGCCTGCAAGAGCACAGGAGTGTCGAGTCTGGTTTATACAAGTACATATAATGTGGTATTTGGAGGCCAGATTATAGAAAATGGGGACGAATCTCTGCCTTATCTACCTCTTCACCTTCATCCAGATCATTACTCCCGGACCAAATCTTTAGCTGAAATGAAGGTGCTGGAGGCAAATGGTGCTGAGCTTGGAAATGGGAAAGGTGTATTAAGGACTTGTGCTCTCCGACCAGCAGGCATCTATGGGCCTGGAGAACAAAGACATCTTCCAAGAATAGTTAGTTACATTGAAAGGGGACTGTTTAAATTTGTATATGGAGATCCTCTTAGTTTAGTAGAATTTGTACATGTAGACAATCTAGTTCAGGCTCATATCCTTGCCTCTGAGGCCCTCACAGCCAACAAAAAGCACATAGCTGCAGGCCAAGCCTATTTTATTTCAGATGGCAGGCCTGTAAATAACTTTGAATTTTTCCGACCATTAGTGGAAGGTTTAGGTTACAAGTTCCCAACCTGTCGTCTTCCTCTCTCCCTTGTCTATTTTTTTGCATTCCTTACTGAAGTAGTTCATTTTCTTGTAGGACACATCTATAATTTTCAGCCTCTCCTCACTCGCACAGAGGTTTACAAAACTGGTGTCACGCATTATTTTAGCATGGAGAAGGCCAGAAAAGAGCTGGGGTATGAGCCTCAGCAATATAGCCTGAATGAAGTGGTTGAGTGGTTTAGATCTCAGGGATATGGACCAAAGCTGAGGAAGTATACCATGATGCATCTTGTTAAGGATGGAGGATTGCTCTTGCTGCTGATTGTTGTGATGGTCTCATGGTTTACATCTGCAGTTACGTTTTCACTCTGAAAGATGAATCACTGAATATGGAGGACAGAATTTAGTTATGTTCTGAGTACTCTTGGTTTCAACAGACAGGTAACAAAAAAACCCACAAGAAAATACACATTTGTATCATTCAGGTAAATATCTTCAACAGTTTTATCGCCGAGGAATGGAAATGCTGAGTAAAAAGGTGCAATTTTTATACATAGTTCCTCTTCAGAGTAAAATTGTCAGATCACTAACAAGATGAAGCTCAGTATTACTGCAACAGCATTTTATTTTCAGATACAACAGCACACTGCAGTGAATGGAACAAGTGTCCTTAGACTGACCCTTCTTCCTCCCTGATGGGATTATACTCTTGATCCCTGCCCTTTATTCCTAAAAAGTTTGTGCTACATGATCCAGAGGACAATAAACTTATTCCAAAACCAAATTCTGCTTTCCAGCTTGGATGTGTATATGCCTAACCAAGATTACCTGATGAACTGCTAGACAATAAATAAATGTTTGTGTTTTTTTTCAAATGAATACATTCTGGTATACTTTTCTGAGTTAACTCTGTGATACCTAATGACATTTCTGGAAAATGCACAATGGTTAATCTAAGTTATAGCAAACTGTGTGCTTGAAGCAGCACAGATTTCTAGATTTTTCCAACAGTAACATATGCCTCTTTAAAATGAATGAGCTAGCTGAAGTGCATTCGTAAATAAGACCTATGATTTTTCCCAGCTTTATTGAATGGTTAAACAAATAATCCATCAAAGACATTTAGTAAGTGATTACATTCATGCTCCACTGTTTATAAAACATTTTTAGCCTTCAATAATATTTCTTTAACACCTTAACACTTTAACATTTGAATAGAACTTCACCTTTGTAGTAGGATGATAAACACTTGATACAACGCAACTCATAATTTTGTGGATATTTAAGAACAGAAAATAAGACCTTGTTAAGTACAGGTCACTACTGTCTCTAGCAACTCCCTCATCTCTGTCAGTTTAAGATAGGAAGAGATACTGAGAAACTTCACACCAACATGTTAAATCACAGAATTGTTTTCCCTTAACCCATCAGCATTACAGTTCCAGTACTTGATAGAAGGACAGTCCTTCAAGAAGTTCACACTTCCCTTTAAACTTTAGTCTTTAATAGCTGGAACTACACTGATCTTAAATTAATTTTGTGTAAGTTCCAGTTACTTTAGTTCTGTTAAACTCTATTGTAATTTAAATGGGGAAGTGAAGAGGAAGAGACAGACAGTAGTTCTAGTGCATTATTAAAGGATTCCCAGAAAACAAAAATGCTTAAATAAAGAAACCACCCTAAAAGTCCACTGCCACCCATGTTTAGAAGATGGAGATTTCTGTAGTTAATGCTGACTGAAGACAGCATTATTTTTTGAATGTCAAGTTCTCTTCCTGAGAAGTTTACCTTTAAAAGAAAAATAATTATTCATAACTAGATGTTTTGTTTTGCTTGAAATCTGACTTTTCTCCTCCTTCATTCCCCCACCAGTGTGTACACCATGAAAGAAACTAAATTTAATACTTAGCTTGAGGGACAGCTCAAGAGAGAACTCAACTTTTTTTTTTTCCTATAATAGCAAATAAATGGAGGGGGCCTGGGGCAGAGGTGTTTGTGTAGCAGGAGTGTTGCATTCCTTTATAAAGAGCTTACGTGCCTCCAACAGAGTGCTGATGGCAGAAGGGCCACTTCCCAGAAGTCATTAATATACATCATCATAGTCAGCAGAAAGAAGAAACCTTATTTTTAAAAGAACAGAAAAAAGACAGTCGTGACATCACGAAAGCATTGGGCTGCTGTTCTCTTTCCAACAGGCCCCGTTTTTTCAAGTGAAAACCACTTGGTTATTTTCCCCTTTAAGTTCTCTGGTTTTGACACAATGTTATCAGAAATAGATTAAGAAATTTTAATGCCAGCAGAGGAAACGGACAAAACCAAAATGTACAAGAAATTGCACAGGCCTGTTGCACAGAACCATAGTATCAGTATTTCATGCTAAGTCTTGAAAAAAGATCTTTTTAAGATATGGAACATAACTCCTATGCCCCAGAGGAATGTCTTCTGCTATTTGTGTTCTTTTTATTAGCAAAACTCAGCTATTGCCATTCATAATTATCTAAGTGTTGGGGTTGGTGGAAAAATCTATGAAAGGATCCTACACTCATGAAGCCTAAATCCACACTGTTAATGCTGGCTGAGGTTAAAGCCCTGGATAGCTTTTTAGGTACAACAGAAGAGGAAGCTCCTGAAAAGACAAAAAAATCCACGAATACCAGAACTCCTGCAGAAGCTGAGCTCAACACATGAACCTTTTCATTTGTCTGGAGTCAAGGACAGAAGTTTTCACTGATAACAGAATAGGAGGCATTATTTTGTCTTAACGGCCCATGACTTCTGCTTGAGCACAGGGTACTAAATCAGGTACTTGTGAGGAGAAATAAGCAGCAGCTTGGCAATGGCTACCCCTGACCCCATCAACAGTGTACTGGTATATTCATTAATTCCCTGTCATTCAGCTCCATCTAGTAAAAAAGCAAAGTCCTGACTACAGAAGAGGTGAAGAATACTTTTCCTCTTTCCAAAATGAAACAGGAAATCTGTGGCTTAAGGAGATAATTTAAAATTGCTTGAAAATTACATGTGTATAAAGCCAGTCACAGCTGCTCTATTTTAAGTATTTTACAATAAGAATTCTCTCTCCTTCCTGTTTATTATTTGTTATTAATACTCTTGCATGAATAGCTGAGTAAATTAAGGTAATTAATTCGTGTTGTGTCTGTTTCCAAATTTTGATCTATTACCCGTTTTCCTGAAAGTGAATTACCAGTGAAAAACTGAAAAAGCAAAACTGAAAATATAGCACAGCTTCAATTTTCCCTAGTCCTCAAAATTATTGAAAAATTGATAGGTGCCTCACTATAAAGAATGATGCCGATGTTTAAGTGAATAGTTTAAGAATCTTTGGTCAGCCGCTTAACCTCACATACACAGCATATCAAGGTAAAACTTTGCCAGATACACATGAATGACTTACACTTCTAATGTATATTTAAATATATTTATTTTAGAAGTTTAAATGTCAATCATCCTTAAAGTAGACCAGATTTTTATAGTGCCTTCTAAGAGACCCAACCAAAATTTTCCTTCATTTCTATTTGTTACTAATTTCCTCATACTTTCAACAATATAGTGGCATATCTAATAATTTATGATGTGATCTTCAGAGAAAAGTGTCCTGAACACTGATAATTTATACATATTGTAAAAGATCTGGGAATTAAACTGCAATTCAGGAGTACATAAGTGTTAAGGGAACTACTTCTGCTTTATTTTAGGCAAGCTCATGATTCCCTGTTTTGTTGGAGTAACAGCTAAGAATGTATACTAGCAATGAATGAAACTGCACTTTAAATTCTTTTAAAACTCATAGCTGTGCATGTTTATAAATACTGTTATGGATCAGAAGATAAATTTGGCTCCCAACTGATTCTGAAGCTTAATTTTCATTATATTTAACTTCTATTTCTAATGATATAAATGGAATTTCAGTCTGGAACAAAGTCAACTAGTTGGACTGCACTCAGAAATGCTGACACACGACTATAGCAGAATTCAACAACTGTACTTCAGCTTCCATACCACATTCAGATTTTTACAACTAGTTTGGAGAATTCAAAGATGGTACATAGCTAATGCCACCTCACCATCTAGAAGGTTAGTTTGAGAACTGCAAAACTAAAAAATGTTTGCAACAGAGAAACTTATAGATGCATTGAGGTGGAAAAAAGTGAGAATATAGGCAACAGAACACTTGAATGAAGCAATTTTTTGGACTCCAGAACTCATGCATACCAACACTCACAAATTCAAAGGTGAAAAAGACCCTCTGGCTCATCTAATGACCTCCTTAGAAGACTTAGGGTGCAGATATCTCATACTGATTCCTGTTCAATATGCATATAACTTTTATCAAAAGACTGAGAAAAATTTTGTTCCCAAGACTCCCAACAATGAAAAAAAATCACAACATAAAGGCAGCATGCATTCACCCAGCAGCACTTCCACCCATGCAACTGTACGGGCAGAAAGTGTGCTGATACAATTTTATGATGATCATCAAGATTACTATTCTTCCAAATTACTACAAACTTAATCTTTGCCTTGTTCAGACTTTATTGTTTGAAATGATACAAATCTGATGCTCACTAGGGCTGAAGTTTCTATCTACCCATCACTGAAAAAGGTCGGTTAGGAGTTGCAAGTTAAAACATGATCTTTGACCTTTTCCTTCTGCCCTGCTTGTTTGCAGCCAGATGAAGTGCAACAATAACCATGTCTATGGAAACAATCAATAAGTCAGTTCATCTGAAAAACACAGAAATGCCCTTCCTCCAACCTCTGGCAGAACATGCTGTAACACACCAGCAGACCACTCTTCAATAAGAACTCACTCATACTGACTCAAATGACTGGCAAAATTCATGAAATTCAATGAGCAATGCTTAAACAAAGAAGCATCTGACATCATTCACATCACTGCTGAGATATCAAAAATTATTTATTAAAAATAAGTTATTTTAAGGATTTAAACAGTTTCTAGAAGAGTATACCAACTTAACAGATATTGTTAACTTCAAAAAATTTATAAATGTTTTTTCTGCTAGATTATAAAATTAGCCCACACATTCAAACCTACTTTTATATTAAAACAGTTGCAACTGTGAAAAAGTTGCTACAGTCTGCCCTGACAAAGAATTGAGAGGTGAAGTTTTGGAGTTAAAACATAGAATGCAAGAAACAAGGGAAGAGTTAGTACATAGCCTTGCCCATCACTTGCAAGTCAACAAAACAGCCAATGCAGTATTTTCGTTCTGAATACAGTGTAACATTATATGCTGGGGAAAAGTCTTACTGTAAAATGAAATGCATTTTCATAAATACTGAGGAAATGCCTCTTACAACTTTTGACATCACGTATATGCAGAGAATGTCCACAAGACTTCAAAGGACTATAAAATGTGCTAATTCTTAAATATTTGCACAGCAGCAGCACAAGGAGCTCCTGTGTTCACCACACAATGGCTGTCGTGTGTCAGGAATATACATACCAATGAAAGAAGCCAGGACAAATGGACAATTTGGTTGCATCTGCTCTGGAACTGAGCTTAAAAAAGAAAATCCCCACAAAACGAAACAAAAAACCCACCACAGCAACAGCCTCGAGCTCTAGGGTTTGATCTGTCTAAGCCCTAGCATATTGTAGTCTCCTATTTTCTGTCATCAGTCCAAACCTAGCTGGTACTCAGCTGCCTATAAATCCTGTAGCAACAACCTCAGGACCTTCCAGACAAGGCTTTGGGCCACCTTGTCTGATCAACACTGACAACACAGTGTTCTCACAACATTAAATGGGAATCATGGAGGCTGCTGAATGAAATATGTAGCACAGGGACTGATCATATGACAAACTAACCACATCCTGGAACATGCTACAAAATGCATGCACACTAAAGGTTCCCCCCTTTGAGGAACAGCAACTGGATCATCCCATCACACCTGGATACTGCAGATAAGCCCAGCTTTATACAGCAGTCTAGGTTACAGCTCCACCTCCCAAATCCACAGCTGACGCGATTTTTTCTTTGTTTGAGGAGGGTTTGCGCCCATCTAATCCTTGAACAGGTCAATCACAACTGGGTACTGAAGAGATTTCAGGCAGGAGGAAGAAAAGCAGAGAATTGCCTTTAACTTTGCCCTCCTCTCTTTTTCAGTTGGGTGATTAGTAATTAATTTCTTTATAATAAAAAATTTATAGAAGCCACCCCATTATGGGACACACTATTATAGCACTTTCATCTTTGAGACAAGACTGTCTTTACAGAGTAACTGAAACCTCAAGAGGGTTCCTCAAACCATCATCTGTGAATGCACAATGGCATCAATTAAGTGCCTCTTGAAACAGTAGAAGTCATAGCGTGGGGAGCAAGAGAAACTGAAAATTGCTGAGGCAGCTTCATCAGGCCACAAATCCCAAATCCATTGAAGTTTTCTGTAATCAGAAATACAGCACTATGTATGCAGCACTTTATGCCTCAGGCAGCCACTTAGACAGAAAAACCTAACTCCTCTGCACACAATTGAAAGTTAAAGTCAAGCACACAGATAACAAAACTCCACCCATGTAGAGATAAAGCAACTAGGAACTTGATAGTAATAACATAGTGCCAGCACAAAGAACCAACACATACACTATGACAACTGGTGTTAAATATGCCATCGAAGGACTTCGGTTCTGCTCTGGCAGGAAAACACACCTGCTAATCTAACAAGTTTTCTCATCTGTAGCTCTATGTTCTTCATTTGATTAAAGTTGTAAGAACGATGTATCTCTATATTTTGCATACTACCATTCTTGGATTAGACACATTTTGGGAAAACGATCTACATTTACAGAACATTATCATTTGATGCTATCGTCTAAGTAGGATTGCAAGATTAAAAATGGATAGTTCATTAAAAAATTCATTTCTAAGCACATTAGCAGCTGAAAGGATTTGCAAAATGATACTATACCAAAGTAAATGCTTTTCAGAATTTGAAATACCCTTCCTTTCCGCAAATAAACAGGTATTTCCTACTGCGTATCTTAAAACTTTTCCTTCCAGTGCCTTGAGGCTGTGAACATAGGTTCACAGGGGCTATGAATACAGGTTCACATATCGTTCCTTTCTTAAACCTTTACAAAGAGTTCAACAGGAAAAACACAACTACAGTCGCAGAGGATATTTGGTTTCAACAAAATTAACATATTATCTAATTCTCAAAAATGTAACAGAAAACTTTTAACAAGAGACAATACAATATGAGCTATCAGCTGCCCAAAATATTTTATACAGTATCAGAAGTACAATCTGCTGCCTTGGGCACTGTAACATACATGACGTGACAATGCTGGTGTAGAAGTGCTTTTACAGCATTTAATAAATTAAAAACTCACTACCAGTTAATCTTAAGGAGCCAGGTTGTTAAAGTGGTGTGACTCCATGCATGCAAATTCTTGTGAATGCCTTATCTATAGCCTGCATACACAAATATAGTAGATGATTTATACTTGTACTTCAGGTATTGATCATGAGAAGTGAGGTCTATCCAACTACATGCCCTCAAATTTTTAAAATCTTGAATACAGAGAAGGTCTGACCTGCACAGAGGGTATGCTTTGTACAGAATATAAATTATTAGGAATTACAACAGTTTTTCTTTTAACAAGAAAGTATTAAGGAAACCCATCTTTCCTCCTCCTCCTCCTCTTCTTCCAGTCATTCAGCCTGATGAGACCGTCATTGAGTAGGATGGCCAGGATAAATTAATCTCTCTTCCTGAATTGCACCATAAAGCACACATCAAAGAATGATTGCTTAAGAGTAGAATTTGCTGTTACTGACTTTCTTCTCCTTTAATCTTAAGGGAAAAGAAAAGGTAAAAGTCAAGTCTACTTGAATTTCTCAGAGGAAAACAGTCTACCAAGTTCAATTTACTTAGATACGAATGGCGAGTAATGTATCAGCAACAAGCATTGCAATCTTTTTCCTCAATAAATGGTAGTAAACCAGTGATTCATGCAGCTGTTCAGCACGTGTAAAAAAGGGTAAAAATATTTAAAGAAGAGTCTTCCTCTCATCCCATCTTGAGATCTACTCAAGACTTCCTCCTGGTACATGAAACCTTTGTCTCCCTCACAGCCAGCCCAAAGGTGGCAGCAGAGAAGAAACACCCTTCCCATAAGCTTTGGATAATGTACTGACACTTAACTGACAATTCTGTGGTGCTACAACTCAATACTGTTTTTATCTTTTGCTGTTTGTGTATCTGGAAGCATCTTCTGTTGCCATATATATAATATGCTAATGATATTTCCAGGGACATAACTTTGATAGTGTAGAAGGAGTGAGGCAGTTTATTTATTTGGCTGTATATACTTCCAGGCTTTCCTCCTGGAAAGCAGGAGAAGAGAGGAATATAAATTCACAGGATTACATGTTTCACTGTGATCACTGAAACTGAAATTTCACTGAGCAGACATTTCACAGCATCTGCTGGCCTCTAGCGGCTTGCAGCCCAGCCTTGCTTCACTGCAGTCTGTCCTTGCTTCGGATATGCTCATTCTACACTCACCACTCTTTAGATGCTCGTTTTGATAAATCTGAGATTTCCTTACCATAAATCATGTCTAGATAGAGCTGCCTTAGAAAGGAGAATGATTATCAACCCACCTGCGGGTGCATGTCTCTTGATATATCTGTAGTTTGTGCTCATTCACACTGAATTCTTTTAATATAGCATCTCTGTTAGGATTCCTTAAATTCATATGGGTGTCATAAAGGAACAGCTGGTTATTAAGCTCCTCCTGGCGCTTCCGAAGTTGCCGACATGAGGAATAAAGCTCTTCTTCACTTTCCTTCAAAAGAATATTGGAAATCAACGTGACTTGTAAGACACATACCCAAAATGACACAGAATCTACATAGTTTGGGGGATTATTTTGTTTTCCCAAATGCATTCCGTTAGCTTTATATAATGTTTCATAAAATTAGTTTTATAAGACATTTCTGGAATGTTTAAGGAAACAAACTAACTAGCTAACAAAGCACTAAAAAAACCCCTCAGCCCCACAGCATGACCATACCCTCTAACAGGGGCATCAGGGACATTCCAGCACAAGTCATGAAACGTTTGTATCTGAACACTTCTATTGGAATATTTTTCCATAATAAACATGTCAGTCTGTTGAGGAAAGGACAGCAAATGGTGTATCATGATGGGTTATCAGATTATAATGGTTTTAAAAATACTTTTTAAAATGTTTAATTTTTGATTCTTTCATCATATTTGTGTATTACGTGACATACTACCAATCCTGGTGCTTTCCTATTGAAATCTAGACTAAAGATTCCACAAGCACAAGATAATCATCATCATTCCCTTTATGACTTCAAATTATTTTAATACTTCAAATACTTCAAAACTTTGGATGCAAAAGCTGTCTCCTTTATGGAGTTCCTAGTGGGGAATAGTACTGGCAGGACTGAAGTCTTAATTTTCACATCAGCAGCAAAACAAAATATTCATCCTACAAGAAATGACATGCAATCAATAAATGCAATAAATCCAAACATTTTCAGAGGCGGCATACTAATAAGAATGCCTCTTTCTGCACTCAGTCCAGATCTAGGAAAATTGATAGGTTAGCAACATACCCAAGGGGTTTCAGTTAGGGCAATGAGATCCTTTCCTAAACCTTCTTTCTCCTCCCAAAACACATTCCTACCCAGGTATGGGTAGCAACTGAGACAGCCTCAGTGCTATGCTACCAATTAAGATTTAAAAAGTAATTTTTTTAAATTGCTTTTTGGTTTGGGTTTTTTTTTTTTAAAGGGGAAGGAAACTTTGTATTCCCAAATCACAAAGGGAAAAGCAGATTGCCAATTACCAATTTGCAAGTCTAATCATCAAGATGCATATGTACTACTATTTGTTCTTACAAATAAATGTATCCACAAAGTTAGACTTTAAAACCCCATGTAAGAATGTCCACTTCAATCTTTATATTAAAAACATATACACCATTGAGGCTGATTGTAATCAGAAAATGCTGAAGAGATACACACACTTTCTGAAGCAAGTAAATCCATTTTCAAGCAAATAAGACATGCTTCTAAATATAACAACCTCAGTATAGTACAATTTCTACAGTATCAAGAAAACGGGTTAACTTCAACAGAAATTGCATAAGGCCCCACATAATAATTCACAAATGCGCATGCTTACGTCTACAATATTCTTGCCTCTCTACTCCTCACACAATTCCACAGCCATCTGTAATTCCCCTTTATAATTTTGTATTTCATCTCCAAGAGTATGCAGATGGGCTTTGTATTTAAACAGGCCTGTTATTAAATTATAGCGTTTTATGGAGGGTCATCATTTAAAAAAAAAAAAAAGGCAGAAGAACAGATGGAGACAGCCTTGATCTTTTCTGATGCTTCTTGAATGATCTGGCAAAAGTTCTAGAAGTTGATTAACTATGGCAAGTCTTGGTTTGTTGCAGACTGCCAAACAAAAAGGAAAATTTTTTAAAGTTCTCCTGCCACTGCAGTACCACCCAGAGACATCAGACATTGTAAAAATACAGAGGTGTGCTGCACCTTCATTTGGCTTAACAAGCAGAAGGGGCTTCAAGAGTGGAAAAAGTGCTACTGTCAAAGGACTCGGCACTGACAGATTGGGAGACATACTGCTGCTATGAACAACGCTTTAAGAGCTACTCCTGCCCCAGGCAAATAATGATCTGAATTACTGAAGAGAAACCATGGCAGGAGGAATTTGCAATATATCTACAAGAGGTGCCCACGCTTAACATATTACGCAACGGTGAGTTGCTGCCAGTTTTCTCAAAGGCAGCAAGCCAAAAAATAGCAGTTTATCAGGCCTCTTCTATCAGACTTGTGTCCACGAAATACGAACATTTTAAACATTGTCTTCAAAGGACATAGGTCTCTCTTGTTTACACACACACAAACACACTTGGTCTCAGCTTCTAGACCTCTCCTGCTCTCTTGACTCTTTGCTAACCAACAGAAGGAACCTACCATGGCTGCCAAACATTGTCACTACACACAGTCCTTTTACATCATGTGTTATAAGGTGGCCTTGTAAAAACCTTGACAAAAGATGTTCGAAAAAGGCTGCCACTCCTTTGTGAAGAAGAATGTGACTGAATTCAGTAATTTCCATTTCAGTGTATGCAACTGCAGGCGCAAATCCCTCCAGAGACATAATGATTTACAGTTAGCAGAACTTGGTGTTTTAATCAGGAAAAATAACATACTGGCGTGAACTGCAGTGTAAGCCTGAATGGTTGTAAAAGACTACAAATAAGAAGTTGGACTTTTTTTTTTTTCTCTGAATCTGAAGGGTACTGGAAAGCACCCTGAAATACCCACTTCCCAGAAGCATCTTTAAACTTTCACCACGTGGCCTCTACGCCAGTGTATTTAAATTACATAAAATATTATTGAGATAGAGAGAGTCTGAGAACAATCGTGCTTCAGATCAAGATATACAGCAGCACCTTTGGAACACCATCAAATGCTGTTCACAGATCAGCCACTTTAATGCCTGGCTTCGTGAGCAAGGATGCATCATTATTTTTTCCCCTGTATGTTTAAAAATACTAGTACTTCAATTAGGTGTTTTAGAGAAGCTTAAAAGAAGCAGATTAGCACTTCTGCAGGAACCAGAATATGTCTTCCACCTGATAAGTTGCTTATTTTAATGAAATACTGGGAGAAATTACTATCTTCTCTTCCTAAAGTGATTTCTTTTTATGTAGGAGCTTTAGAAAAAGATTATTCTACAAAGTCAACGCTGAATTTAGCTAGCTTTACATGGCATCAGTCAGTTAACAGGGGAAGACGATGACCATGCTGTTATAGCAAAAACTAGTGAGGGTAACGAGGCTTTGTTAGTGCATTATTTCTTTCAACAACTACGTAATCTGTCCACGCAGAGGGAGGGTAACTCAATTTGCGTTATTGGTCTTCCCCAGTACCTGCAGAAGAAATGCCTGACAATAGCACATCAGACACAGAACAGAAAACTAAATCCTCATTTCCTGGTTTCCACAAAGAACACTCTAAGTGCACAAAAAACCCCCAGTGGTTCTCACCAGAACTTGTTGCATTTCACAGTGAACCAGAAGTGAGGCCAGCTCTATATCTTCACTGTAGCCATTCTTGAGAGGAACTGATCTAAAACCTGGGGAGGGGGGAACATATACAAAGGACAATTATAGTCAAGGCAAAGGGTTATCTGCAGTCACAAAAATGGTGCATACAGTCCTGAGGGCTAACAGATTCTTCATTGCTCAAATGCTCCGCTGCTGAGAGCAGGCATTGCTATGACAATTACAGGGAAGCAAAAGGCAAGAATGACAAAATTGAGAAACACATCATTTCACATGCTCTTGAAAACTAAAGCCAGAAGCAGAAGAAAGCAGAAAATACTTTACATTACTCTACATATGTCCACATCTAAGATAATTAGCAAAACAAATGCATTGACACCAAAGCAGAGAAAGAATCTTCCCAGATTCTTCTCAGAGCACATAACCATGTTGCTGAAATGGAGTATGTGGCAAAGACAGTGCAAATTATTCTACATAACGCTTTCCTATCTCAATTTAAAAAAAAGGAATTTCAAGAGGGTGAGAGAATTATTTTAAATACTTACAAGCTACACACGTAGTATCATAATAAACAACGGATCAAAGGAACTCAGATCAAAAGAGCACTTGTCCTTTGGGATGTCATAGCTGCTACTGAGAGCACAGCCACAATACAAAGCATCTTTCTGACTTAGCCCCTTGTTATACCCACTGATCTTACCTGATTTGATTCCTTTGATAGGAAAAGTGGCTTGTGCTAAGAAATTGGGATCACTGAACATATCCTCCTCATAAACAACAAAGCGCAGAAACGCTAGATTTGGATCATAAATTTCAAATTTCACTTGCTCTGGACAGGGTGCCCAAACTGGATTAAGGCCATTGTCATCTGTAATGAAAAGGAAACATTTGCAGTATGAAGCAATAATTTCACTTCATTCACATATGGGTATGCATCCCAGGACATTTTCTGGGGATACAAAGGCCCAAAAATCCTATTTACTATCTGTCTCCTGTTGTAACCTTGCGTCAGAGGGTTTGTATTTGTTTATTTGCGGGGGGAGACAGGAGGAAACTTGCAGGGATGGAAATCCATGAAGAAGAGCTATTATTTGTATTTAAACATATAAAACCTCCTTGGACATGTATTTGTAAAAAAAAAAAATCTAATTCATTGCTCATATTCACGAGCCTCATGCTCCGTATCAGAGTAAAAGCATGAAAAGCACCGGGAAGACTAATGTACAATGGCGCAATTCTTACAGTCATTTATAGAACACCGAGTAATTTGGTATGTGTGACAGCCAGGAAGTTTGCTCTCTAAAGTCTTGGTCACTTCCCACAAAAAGTTAAAATCATAATCTTCTTCTCTGAAGTACTGAAGAGCCACAGTGCACATTCTGCTCCTGATTCTGTGTTTATTTTCCACGGGTAGCAGTGCTTTGGAGAATTAAAACCAAAGCCTCTTGTCTACTAGAGGAACACTGCTGCATCCAGAAATATTAAATGGTGAAATATTAAGTGGCTGAGATATTGCCCCATTTCAGTGCACTTAAATGAAGCTCGTGTACACACAAACACAGATGCACACAAACACAAATGCACATCCCTTATCCAGAACTCACCAGGAGTGAGCTTTGATCAAACTTCTATTGCATTGCAAGTTATACTACTTTACAGCCCTATATACCCAAGCTGTCTCCAAGGGGATGCCAGTCTTAGAACCTGAGTTTAAATAAACACAGTCTGGATCTCACAGTAGTAACTCCCCATTTGGGCCAGATTTTTGGGAACTGACTAGCACTGTTGGAGACACTTTCAAGACAGCAATTTTTTAAAATACGCAAATACACGAACTTATGCATAGGCAAAAACATAACAGAATTGCGACTTTTTTTTTTCCAAACTGCAACAGTACTTTTTTTTCCTAAATTTCATATACATTGAAATTTCTCATATTAACTGGCCCTGAGGCAAGCAAGAGAATAATATTCTATGACTCATCAGTCCAGAGCAACAGTTAACTTATTCCTCCCTATATAGGTTGCTGGCCAATTACAGACAAATAAATTCATGGTCATCCTCTACGAACTTTATTTAAGTGCACCGGAAGTATAACCATGTCCCTACAACACAGAAAACTGCAGATACTCACTCACAACTGTTGTCTTGAATTTGTTGTTATCATATTCAGCCCCACAAATTTCTACCTCTACAAAGGGACAAGCGATGCTTCTACCAGGCTTAGGGAGATGACGAGCACCTAAAACCTGCAAAAGCAACTGTAAATTATAACCACCTCCAAAGGAAACTTGGCACCATTATTTCTGTACAGAAGGTAGCCTACAGAACTAGAGGGGGAAAAAAAAATCCAGAAGAACATGCAAAAATACACACTTCCTCTCTTGAATATGTTTGCTTGTATTAAACACACTATCTATGCCACAAATAATCTTCCATTGTTTGGGTAACCCAATGATCTTCATTGTAAGATACTGTAGCTGACATTCATTACACACAGTATGCAGTTCCAGACCAGGCCTGTAACATAAGTTTTGTTATCTTTCCTCAGTCTTTATTACATATCTATTTTAAGACAACCCTGCTTTACATTCACAGCCCCTGTTTACCTCTTCTCTAAACTGTAGTGAAAAGCAGTTAATGTGTTTCTTCTTTCCCAGAAAACATATTTTTAAAGGCCATCTCTTACTGTATAGCAACTGAGAACAGAAACAAGTTCAATTCCTGTTTGGCACCAGAAGACAACATGGCGTAATTTTCAAATAATAAACCTCTCTCTCCATGAAAAATGAGAATGACACTTTGATTAAGTCACAGTGTACTAAATATGATGAAGGGGGAGGGGATCAGCTTATTATTTTTTCTGCTTAGTTTCTACATTTCACTATAAGTATCTTTCTTCCACACTGGAAATCTCTGAACTAGTTAGTCTGCTGCTAACCAATCTCCAGTAGGACCCTTCTATTGAGAAGTCATTAGATTGAAAATGCAAGTTAGTTCATTTGGAATTTTTATTAGCAATTATACAAAATTATCCCAGGATTGTGTTTTCAGTCCTATAGCATGTGCTTCATTAGCACAATAAAGACATAGATTTCTTTTCAGGAACCAGTGGAATTAGTTTTAATCTCAAACACACTGACATTTAAAAACAGTATTTTGACAATCTGTCAAATCTTGCGCTGAAACGTAATAGCTTTATTTTTAGTTTTATAGATATTTATGACTTGTAAAAAACATAATTTACAAAAGAGATTTACCCTCACTGTCATAATCATCTGCAATTTCCTCTTCGAGTCATTTGGCATTGGGTCATATTCTTCATTTCGCATGCTTTCTGGCTGCAGAACATAGCCAGTGCGTCCATTAAGTGAAAACAAGGCATGGTTCAATTGCATGTATTTATCTAGGGAGAGAGTTAAACAGTCATAACAGAAGATCCCCATTTGAACAAAGCTAAGGAAGTACCAGACTAATGGCTCCTCTCTGTAATTCTTTCTGGTCACTACTTTATCAGAAAGAGATGGAAAGGTAAGTTGGAAGACCCAGTCCCTTTCATTAAGAGACCCTGACAGGCCTTTCTCACCAATTTTAATCCCGATAAACCCATCTCCATTCACAATTAGTTTCCTATCAATGTGTCATAAGCTAGCTGGCCCTTACCAGAAAGTACAGGAGTACAGCCTTCCCTGTGACTGAACAACTGTTAATCCACCTGAAACTTACTGTAAATATCTCTATTTGCTTATCGCAAAGAGGTCAAGATGAAATAAACCTTCTAGAGTTTGCGGCTAGTTAGGGTCAGAGACAGAGCTTTTTGAGACTGATTTTTGGGGACCAGCTCTAACAGGCGATCCACACATTCGAAACCAAACTTCAGTTCTTGCACGTCCCTTCTTTCTGGGAAGTACAAATAAATAGGACAGCCATAGTGACTAGAATGGCAGAGGGGCCAGAAAGGGGCTCGTTTGTGGTGAAATGGAAGGTGGATTAGATCCTTTTTTAAAGAGAATATTACCTGGAGTTTGGAAGTTAAGAGCCACCATCTGGGAGCCACAAAGCCAGAGGCGAAATGGGTCGTAGTTGGATGAGTCGACCCTCTGTCCTTTAGGATAGACACGTGTCAGTCCCTTCAGATTGTATTTCAATAACTCAACTGGCTTTTGCTTAACAATGCTCTCTGCCTTGGTTTCCACAAAAGAACGGATTTCTTTGAAATCAGGATTTTCTATACAGGGTAGGGAGGAAAAAGAGTGGTTACTAAAGGAAGAAAGAAGTCAACATTTATACTGCATTTCTACTAACACTTTGTTTTACTTGGTTTTGCTTTGTCCTTCAATGCAATAATTGGCACAGTTTTCATGCAGACATGGCAAATTGGTTGAGCATCAAGTCTGAAAGTTAAAATTGCCTGCTTGCCACATGCTTTGCAGCAGGGCAGATAGGAGTCTATAGTCATGCTCTCATCTCATCATTGCTAATAATGTACTTCTGACCATTATAACACATATTTAAATGACACATCTTTTCCTGGGTTTAAATGGGGAGAAGAAAGGGTGAGCCAGGGTAAGCCAATGCTTCCAACAATGACTATAATTATAATGTCTTAACCACACTGACAGCTTATAAAAAACATCTGCAAAGAAACTTAAAGAAAAAGGGCACATTTGCTGGCTTCTTCAGCAGCAGTGACAAAAAACTGGAATAAGAAATACATATTTCAGCGTCAGATTCCACATCCGCACTTACACAGACCCCAGTTCTCATTTATATTATGAAACCATATACCATTCCAATAGCTTACATAAATGGTGAACAGGTTCTTATAGTAAAATTAAATAATGCACAGCAAATCCATTTTGAAGGTTTTTTACAAACAAATCACAAGCGTTCAGCCAGAGTTTTTAATCTCAAAAAAGTCAATTGACACATAACTAGTGAGCTTCCCCATGAAAGACACCTACGAGACGGTGTCTCTAGTTAACTAGTTGGGAATTTGTGACAGGTTTTTTGTGACAGTTGAATAGCATCAAGTTCCCTAGTGTACAATTTCAAAGTGCCACTGAAAACTGCATGGGTGAGGCAGAACTTTGTTTTCCAGTAGAGAAAGGATAGATTTTATCTTCAGTTCTAAAATTTCCACTAACATTTGTAAAGACAGTAGAAAGGGTAAAATTCAGGTGTAATATTAAAGGAAATACCTAAATTGTCCTTGGTTTTGCTTGTTGGCTTGCAGTAGATTACCAGATCAGATAATTCAATAGCAATCAATTGATTCTTTTCCCAGTATTTCCTCCTGTTCTCCTGTAAAACGTAACAAAGTTTTAGGTTACAGATACACTGAGTATTATGGTACAGTAACTCCAGGGTATACTCTAATGAAAAGACAAAGTTGATGCATTCTTTGTTGCCCAGATTCCTATCTGATACTTTAGACACTTGCATAGACATAATGTACTTTTAAGACCCAATTTAAAGAACAGGCTAACCAAGTGATTTTGGGTTTTAGTTGGGGGTGCATTTTGGGGGGGGTTGTTGTGTTGTTTTTTTTTTTTTTTTTAAGCATTTCAGTGCTTCCCTGATCAGTCCTACTTAGAATCCTGGCAACAATTTTTTTTTTCTTTTAATGTGGCTCTACTCAATTTTAGTTACATTCTCAACTCTATATCTCATATAAATGCAAATGCATGCAGAAAAAATGCAAAGAGTAGTGAGGGTCTGTCTACTTATTTACAATCCTGAGCAGGACTTAAGTCTTGTTAGTGATTCCCAAACAGCTAAATTCAAACCCTACGAGCATCATTCCTGTAGTTTTCTATTTGCGCACAAAGCCAATAATGTTATGTATGGAAAATCATGTGCAATCTTCTTGTCATCACCAGTAATAAACGCACTACCTACTTCCATGTTTGCAAGCACCTGCTCTATGGAAGCTGAGCAACAGTCCCTGCAACCAGAGATTGGGAACTACTGAAATCGGCAAGACTTGTCCTGAGTGGAGACATTTGGGCTGGAGGCTTTTCAGACATAAGAAGGAATGTTAGAAGAGTCCCATATTGAACAGCGATTAGCTTTGGTACAAGACGTTATGAAGCAGCAGCAATTAGTAAGTCTTCCAAAAGAATTCCCTCAACAAGACAAACTGAAGAGGAATGAAAATCACAGCTAAGGAGCCATGGGTTTCCAGAATGTTTCACTGAACCAGAGATTATACATTGAAGGCTAAGAAAAGCAAAGAGGAATACAGCGTTTAGACTTGGAAATAACCTTGGGAAAAAGCTGTACAAACCTCATTGTACTTAGTGATTCACCAGTTTCCCAGACATCACTCAACAGTAATCAGAGCTCCAAATAGCAAAGGACCACTTCTAGATGCCATAAGCTCATCTTTAGACATAACCGTTTAGTGATAACCAAGCAGGAGAGCTAGCAATGAACAACCTTTCCTAGGACCATGGCAAGTGTTAGTATTAAACACAGATAACAAGATACATGAAGCTTAGTTTTACTTTTTTCATATAATGGACACAGCCCAAAAATAAACTTATAAAACACCTGTACTGTATTGTATCATAGTGTTGACTCACTATGCTTTTTCCTTCCCCGAAATTCAGCCTGTTAACTATACTGGCAAAAAGGGCCTCTCCTCATCCTTTTTCCCTCCCTGCGCAGCAGTCTATCATGTGAACTTTCTAGAGGCCACACTGTGAGAAAAGCCTCCTGATTGACAGAAATGAGTTTTAAAGCATCTTTGAACACAGACTGTTTAATACTTCTCTAACTGTACAGAGGGAAAAAAAGCTGCCAAGTTCCTGAAGAGCCATTGGTGTACCACAAAAAACATTCCATTTAGAGATACTTCTTCTAGGTCATGTTTCTCTTTTTTATTTCTAAATGAAAGCGTGGCATAAGAACCGTATCTCTCCTCCCCCAACAATAGGTCAACAGTTCCTGTTGCTTCTTCCCTTGCTGAATTTGCAGTCCTCTGCTTGAGACACCAACTTGCCTGCTATAAATAGGATTATGATGACCCTCAGAGCATTACCACTCCAGATGACAGATAAACAGCATGAGCCAACACGACACTGAAACACATCTTCCATTGTTCATATCACCCACTTAACAATAAAAAGTGAATAAAAGCAACACAGGAAAGAGTATACTTAAGCATAGTCATTGTAAGGGCTTTTTGGTCATGTCAAAGACTTCTTAAATACTAGAAAAGATGACAGGGAGATAAATTAATACATCAGAACAGGAAAAGCAAGTCCTGAAGAATGTCTTTAAGCGGAGGGACGTAGAAGCTAACCTTAGGCAGAATCCTTTAATCTTTAGGCAAGGATTTGGAAATACTGCTATTGAAGATCTGGTAAATCCAGAATGTGTCTATTAGTTACAAATAAATAAAGTATTAGGCAAACAATTCCCTATCAGTGCCACTGCATTCACTGAAAATCAGAGTTAGTAAACAGGATTAAGAAGAGTTTAGCCAAAGGCAGCTCAGATTTCACATATACTCACTAGTGGATTCACAACTCTGAATAGAAGAGTCTGGTATCTGAGTTTCTTCTGCTTAACACTAGGATTGAACCAGTGTAACCAGATGTAAAATGGTAATAGTATCTACTTTCTACTATTAAGCATGCTTCTCCACTGAGATGTAGGGTGCAACACAAGACAGCACGCTGCTGAAAAACTCCTGTTAACATAAGTTTACATAAAATGCTAATTTACGTAGCATTCCCAAAAGCGTTTTGGGAACAAGATTCACAGCATCAATAAAATGAACAGACAAACAACAATATGCAAGAGAGTGAAGGACCAGGTGTTAGCAAGGTTTAGCAGTGTATGGCAGCTAAAGACAAATCCTATTGTAAATTTATAGCAGTACATTATAAAAAACAACAGACAGATTTTTATCAATACCTCTTCTGTAGTTTTCCAAGTGATTTCACGGATACTTTGGTACCATTCAAAGAGTTCTTCTACTTTATCAGTTGCAAACTCAACACATGGATCTTCTGGATTCTTAGGTTCCAGAATGAAGACAAAGGGATTTTTGTGTTTCCCTTGTGGCATTTTCACTGTTAGGCAACACAGTAGCAAGAAATTTATACTAAAATCCAATAGTTCTTCTTCTAAGTTGTCATTGTTGATTTATTGCAACAGTTAGTATCATAAAGTTTCATCACATTAATTGTATTAGCTATATTAATACAAGTAGGTGTTTTGGCTTGGGGTTTTGTTTTGTTTTGTTTTTTTGGTTTTCTTTAAATCTTTCCTGCTAAACATAAAAGAGTCTACTCAACACAGAAAGCTCAGGAGTCCAAGTGTAAGCATCAGAAAATACATACCAACGTTGTACGTATTGAGTACCAGTATGCCACGACACAGAGAGCCTAATGGATTGTCCTCAATAATCTGAAAAACATGAGTTAAATCTGACCCTAAATCTTCTCTTGAGTGAATACACATAGGACATTAACAAAAAATAAATACGCACCATTAAATCTAACCTTAGTTTCACTGTAAGCATGCTCACTCTAATGTTTAAAAGCCTGTTTCCATATCAAGAATTTCTCATTTTGAGAAACACATGAGAATCTCTATAGTGAGAGCAGTCACAATGAGGAGTGCAGCTTCTGTCCTGACACAACTGCTCTTTTTTCAAGTCTGCTTAAAGCTGCAATGACCAGGGCGGGAAATCTAATACATGTGTTTTCCTCCAAAGACTCCTGGCAAATCATTGGAAGTGCTTCAAAACAACAAAAGAATTCAACATTTTATTTTTAAAACTCCAAAAAGTCAAAGCTGCTTACTATGGAGTTTTGTTTTCTTTTGTTGAAGAGATCTTTGTCCAAAACTCTGGACTAGATTTTTAGACTCTTTTGACAAACGGTATAGGGTTAGTTGTGCATAAAAACTTAATAATGGAGTGTGAAATGGCTAGTAAGATGCGTTTGGACACATAGTTTTCTTATTTGCAAATATTAAGGTAGTAATTATACAGGGAAACTAGTTAAAAGTTTCAGGCACATTACTGTTTAGCCAAACTATTTGAAAAATCTAAACTGGTATGATTTTCATTAGCAGGAAATCATTATAATCTCCTAAAACCCCACCAAATCAGCTATCTCCTTAAGCAGTTTTCTATGAAGGATGTCTTGACAAAAACATTCAGCAGCAGAGAACAGTGAAGAATTTCTCTATTCTGTGTTCTCTCAAACACAGCATGCAAACTCGTAATTCTAGAAACCAGACTTCCACTTCCAGTAGGTAGCAACTTCTAGGGAAACGTAGCGGACAAACCTTAACCCTCACCTGGCTTTCAAGCTCAGCAGAGTTATCAGATGACAGGTCTTCAACATAATTAGATGGAAAATAGTGTTGGACTTTTTCTCCATAATCCCCCTTCCACCTGAATTTAAAAAGAAAAATATATATAGAGAAAAAAATAGTTAGAGTTTCAACAGGCCATTAATGAAGCGATAATTGGTCATTAATACCCCATACTAGCTTGTCTAGCTGGCTATCACGAAAATATAAGTGATGAAGTAGCTAAAAGCTCTAACAAAGTGATCATTAACTATAGTAACAGATGATTTCAGAGGAATTACAGTTACTGTAAACTGCAGTTAATGACTTAAGAGGCTTTATCCCCCTCCAGTGCTAAAAATACTATTACGTGGTTGATTACCCTGCAGAAACTACAGGGAAACATTAGATTCCCAAGCTTTCCGAGCAATTTACAAGCCAGCGAAGAAAGAAAACCTCTTATGAAAGGAGACTATACAGATAACCAAAAAAGGTGGGTTTGATTTCTGAGAAGTACTTAGCAGAGCAAGGAAAGAAACAGAGCAATGACAACAATGGTAATAGATGCGTGATTTCCCAGACACACAAATGTTCGGCAAGGATGAATGTGGTAAAGGAAAAATACTGGATACACTGGGCTATGGAGGTTCTGCAGGCTGAGGTTATTGCTGTAGGATAGAAAAATGGAAAAGACGTGAAAGGAGACTTGAGGATGAGGGAGTTTGGGGTTTTTTTTAAATACGCTAGCATTAAGATTTATAAGGCCACAGTTAATAAGCAGCAATCAGACAATAGGCAAAGTTTTTAAAAACTGCTACCCAAAGCTCAATTTTTTCCTCCATCTAGTAAGTCACCAGAAGTTCTCCAATGAGGAATCTTTGTCCTTACCAGCCTCCAGTTTCCTTTGTGACATTATGAATTAAAGCTCCTCGAGAGAAGCTCAATTCATCACTTCTTTTGGCTCTGTAGTCGTACAAGGCTTTCACTGTTCTCTGAGGCTTTAAGAGAAACAGAGCAAAGGGGTCATCTAGGGGGACAGGTCATAAAATAATCAATAATGCAATCTTAAAAGAAAAAAAAGAAGGGGGGGATTGGATCCTTTTTTTTTTTTGTTCTGAAGCTTAGAAACATAATTCTAAAGTTCCAGAGTGACATCTATTGGTGGAAGCAAGGGATGCTACTTAACCGCTATTCTTCAAGTATCAGCTTGAAAAAAAGAAAAAGAAAAAAAGAATCTTTCTTTTATGGGTGCTGCAACATAATTAATGTGGGGGGGAGGGGAGGGGGGGGAAACACACAGTGAAATACATTACATGTATTCATACACAGTTGGAGTTTGTAAGCTTAGATGCCTACAAAGCCTCCACTTCAAAACCACATCAGCTATCCTGCTGGTCACATTTCCTTTAGGAAGACATCCAGTTTTAGCAGGACAAGCAATTTCTTTCTCTTGAATTTGCTACTACCCATATTCTTCAGCAGCAATGCAAATTCATTGGCCAAAAAGACTAAAAAGAATTAACAGCCAAAAAATCTACAAGCAGGTGAACTTTTATGAGAATGTACAAGCAGGCCCTAACAAGAATTAGAGATAAGTAGATATTTGCTGTGCCACTTCTTTTTATAACATTATATATATCTTAAAAGAAGACAAACTTTAATAATTCATTAATAAACCAAAGACATCATTTTTACATAGAAAGCACATAAATAAACTCTGCATCTATTTGTGCACACAGACCATGTTTGCTAATGGAGCTGCGATAATTTGGAGCACAAGTCTTATGAGGAGCGGCTGAGGGAACTGGGGTTGTTTAGCCTGGAGAAGAGGAGGCTGAGGGGAGACCTCATCGCGCTCTACAACTACCTGAAAGGAGGTTGTAGCGAGGTGGGGGTTGGTCTCTTCTCCCAAGTAACTAGCGATAGGACGAGAGGAAATGGCCTCAAGTTGCGCCAAGGGCCATTTAGATTGGACATTAGGAAAAATTTCTTTACTGAAAGAGTGGTCAGGCCTTGGAACAGGCTGCCCAGGGAAGTGGTGGAGTCACCATCCCTGGAAGTATTTAAAAGACGTGTAGATGAGGCGCTTAGGGACATGGTTTAGTGGGCATGGTGGTGTTGAGTTGATGGTTGGACTCGATGATCTTAGAGGTCATTTCCAACCTTAATGATTCTATGATTCTATGAATTTTGTGCACAGACAAATAACAGTGCTTATAAACACACAGACACACACACTTGGGGTTTACATGTTGTACTTTCTTTCCATGAAGATTTGGCCTTCTCAGATTGAATCTTCTCATGGTTATCTAATTTGGGGGCATACCTGCATAAGCATGCATGCCAAATCAAATCACCTCCACAGACTCAATAGCAAAAAGTGCCCAAATTACCAGTATGGATGAATCAATACAGGATTTGCACACAAGAAAACATATGGGTACAAATTTTGAAGAGATGCTAGAAAAAAGTCACACCCTTTACATTTCTGCTGTCCAGTCCCCCATAAATCAAGCAGCCTAACACTCAACTATCCTTTTCATTACTGCTAACAGGAAATCAGCGAAACAAGTCTCATAATTTTCAGAAGTCTACAGTAAGAGTGAATATCTCTCTTTAAGCATACCACTGTAGGGGTGATTTCACTGGGTTCCACATACATCTTGACATCATACAGGGAGTTAATATCTTTTTCCTAAAAACAGGAAGAAGGAAAAAAAAAAAAAAGTTGTTACAGGAATCAAAAATTATAAAAGTACTTAATGTTAATAGAACATTCATTGCTGAAACCACCTTTCTGACAATACATAGGCAAACAGAAAAGGAGGGAAGCCAGACATCTATGTTATGCTCATTTCTATAGTTGAAGATAGCTGAACATGAGTTTGTTATTTAACCCATGCCTCAGTTTAATGAACAGTAAAACACAATGAAGACAGCAATACCTCACAAAGGTATCTCTTAATCAGTCAAATAGCTTTGAGATTGAGTATCCTTCTATGTGCAACCAGGGAAGACAATACTAACACTTACGATTTCTGTGTTACAGTACTTTAGTTCCAGTATTGGTTTCACTATTAGGTAAACATTCTAAAACAATATACACAGTCATATTTTTCATTTTATTCTCTCCTAGTGTTCCCACTTGGATCCGGTCCTAGGATCCAGAACCTTAGCTATAGGCAACGTTGTAAAAAATCCTGAGGTCTAAAATCTTTTCAGTCCCTTTTAGTCTCCCCAGAAGAAACAAAAAACCCAGACTTAGATTTCCTCAAATATGCCAGACCTGTTTTTCCTGCAGCTTCTAACAGACATATATTTGAAAACAGAAGACAGCATCTCAGGCTTTTCAAAAGCCAGTTACCTCGGCAAAGCTCTCTCGTCATGAAACACACTCATCCAGAAAGCAGGCCTCTATCCTAAGCTAATTATCCAGGCTCCTAGTTTAGTCAATGGACAGAGACAAGTATCTCTTGGGGATATTTCCTCATGCTTATCTCAAGGAGTGAGCATTCAGAGGTACATCTCACTTTTTACCACAGAAGGCAGTTGGACACCATCCCTGAGATGGTTCCAGTGTGGTGAAGCAAATGCCACTGCCTGTCCAGAGCAAGAGGCACAGCAGACTACTTCATTTTTTCCGAAACGCTTGAGAATTGGCATCGCATGATCATTTCAAGATCTCTGCCCGCTCCAGCAACAGAAGAGAGGGCCAACTGCAGGCGAGGCTATTATCAAAAACTCATTTTAGCAGAGCAACAGTTCCCCACTTCACAGAGCAGCTTTTCTAATCAAATCATGAGGAAGGCAGGAGTTAACCTGTAATCAAAGATGAAGCTCTTTCCTTCACATAGCTCAAAACCTTTGTGAGAGAAGTCAGTACAACCATCTCAATTTCACAGATAAGAAAACTGCTTAACCTCCCCCAAAGGTCATCTACCACAGTCAGAATCAAACCCAGCACCCCAAGGTCTAGATCTGGGACTCCGTTTGCTACAGCAACTACAGCAACTCATACAAAGACCATCACTTACCGTGCTGTAGCGCTCCAGCAGCTCCTCAGTCACCGGGTAACGCAATTTCATTTTCCTGTACAGCGGATGCTTCTCATAGTATGTTACCAACTCCACTAAACTCTCAAAATAGGCCGAGGTTCCAAGCACAAAATGGCGACCTTCTTGCTGAATTCGGAAGTGCTTCACCTTCCCCTCCGCTCTGTGAAACAAGTGCAGGTGCTGTAAAAGATATTGGTACTTGCAGTGAGAGCACCAGTGCTGTAAACTGGACCAAAACTGCTTTGTGCATATTAATCACATGAAATAATTTCTCCCTCTTCCAAAGCCTCTTTTATTCAAATTGAATTCCAGTTTCCTGATTAAATTCACAAAAAGACATTCTCACTTTTCTACAATGTACAAGGCCTTGGGACAAATCCACAGTTTTGCTTAGATTATATTTCCCTATTTTTTTCCCCTATAGATAGGTATTCTGTCATCTTCATACTAACACAAATGTCTCTGATCAGACTGAGAGTCTCTCTGGAATCCGCTGCTGCTGATCTGCCGCTGTCCCTAAGCAATAGACACGCTCTCCTCAAAATGAGTAGCTGTCTCTTCCCTATAATCATTTTGATAACTACAGGAATCAATTTTGAAAGAAAAAAAAAAATCTCTTGTGCTTGAACACAAGGTTTGTGCTTGCATTGATAACAGTAAAACCATCCACTCACAACCACCCCACCCACAGAACACCCCTGCATTCTTTTCAAGCTGCTGAAGTTTTGGTACTTCTTGTTTTCCCCACTGTGAAATGGTTTTATTAGATGCTGCAGCTCAAGTTACTTCAGTATCCATCTTGGTAACAGCAGAAAGCTTCAAACCAAAGTACACAGGGGACTGGGGAATTCTGGACATCTTCAATACGCAGTAAGGCATGTAAATAAGAGGAAAACAAGTATTTGTTTTTCCAAAGCAATTTTATATGTTGCAGAAACACGCATTTTCAGAGAAATGCAATTTGATTTGAAGGCACAATGGAGAACACCACAATTCTATACATTTTATTAATGTTGTTGCAAGAACCACAGTTTCAAAAATATTTTCCCTGGCAAGAAAAGCTGACAATTTCATTTTGACATTTCATTTCGGTCAGTTATATGACAGGCCAGTATTTCCAG
>NW_009222892.1:34331-45084 GCF_000690835.1 Fulmarus glacialis | reverse complement strand
GCTGAACCAGCACCAAAGAAAACTTCAAAATAACACCCTGTATTAAGGAGTGTCAAGGAAGTAAAGAAGGGCCATGCACAGTTCTGTATGGGAAGAAAGGGACAGTCGGTGCCCAAGTATTCTTTATAAAACCACAACGGTTTATTCCAGTCACAAATTAACTCTGGTACACATCCTCATACATGGACCTGCTGCACAAATCAACCATGCTAATTACTCAGAGTTTGAAAGCAAGAATTTCATGACTCTAAAAGGACCACGGTATTTTTTAAATAAGAAAAACCAGAACATTGTGGGGCTACTAGGTAATGTAGTCACACCTGCCTTTTCTTACCTGAAAGTCATGGCAAACGAATCAGGCTCATCCCTCTTTCTAATCAGAAAGGCTCCATCTCGAGGAATTCGCATCAGCATGTCTTCTGCCTCTCCCCGACTCAAGTTGCTATAGTACCAACTACAACAGTTAAAAATCAAAATGGACAAAGGATTACAAAGCTTGTCAAATGTCATTCAGTAAGAATAACAGGCGGCATTATTAACAATAGAGTTTCAAACATTACAAGAAAAAATACGCATTAGATTTTCCCCATCTTGCCACCTATGACAGCAGCCTATTACAAAACATTGTAACACAGCAGCTTATTTTGGATGAAAGGATCAAGAATATAACAGAACACCTTGTCTGTCTGAAATCATAAAACATAAATCTGCATTTCTTCCTGAAACAAAGGCACTGGATCCTGCTTTTAGTCTGCCATTCCGTTTTCAGTACATATTCAGTTTTGACATAGTAGATTTAAGGAAAAGCCCAAACACAGACAAAAGAAAAACACCAGGCATTTGAATTCTTTCATTCAGAGCTTGATTTTATCTTTCACGGTAGGGATGGACCCATCTTGGATCTAATGTGCCTTCAGCGAAGCTGTGGCCACTTATACTGGCAGTACATCTCCACCTTATACAGAAAGGCAGGAAAGCCTAGCCCTTAAACTCTATCGCCCCCTCTCACTGGCTTCCAAAGTTATCTACGGGTGGTCAGTGACTCCCATATCCTGGGGGGAGGCATGAAAAAAGAAGTTTAAAGTCCCAGATGAATATTTCACATGGAGATTTACTTTTTCTCACTGCAAAGAAAACAGAACAAAGGGCAGTGATTACAGTGTTCTGCCAGCAAACAAGAGCAAGGTCTGCCCAGGATCTACATCAGGCAAACAGCAGCTGGAAATAAACACTAATCTACACTACTTCCTATCAGCATGGGGCAAAGCCAGCCTAACCAACTCTGACAGGGGTGAGGTGGAGGGCAGGATTAGGAAAACGTAACTGTTTGGGCTCACTGCCCCAGTAATAGAGTTTCCAGATGGCACAGACCATGACCACTTAGTTGCCAGACCACAGCCAACTACTAAATATCTAATCCAACCCACTGGGTGTTGTAAAACACTGAGCAAAGAAGGAATTGGCATACTTCCACAGCATTACAGTTCTCACTGATTTTCCTTGTTGCTGCTAGTAAATTGCTCTCCCAGTGATTGCTCTCTGTTGCACCAGGTTCTCACAAAGTCAGTGATCTTACTCAGCATCTTTCAGGGAAGCCTATTCCTATGACATCCGCGGACAAGCAACACTCAGGTGTGCTCCTGAATCCAGGGAATTTTCTCTGCAAAAATCCAAGACCATCTAAAACAATGCAAAGGACACTGACATAACAACCCTGGTGCTTGCCTTCTGCTGTACGTACTCTTTAGTCTCATGAGGGCTGGGATTAGGCACAGCATCAGTCAGACGCAGCTCAAATTCAGCACATCGCAAGTGGGCCTCCCTGTAGTGTTGAATGAGATCATAGACGCTATCAAAAGTGAGGTTGTCTGTCAGGTAGTATTTCACAGTGTCCCCATCACTTGAAGAACGGATCCGGCAGTGCTGGACTCTACCTGACCTCCTGAAGAAATGAAGAGGGGCATAAGGAGAAGAAAGGTTTTATAATAGGTTTTCTTCTTTTGAAGCGTTTCCTCACCCGTTCCTGGTCAACTACTTGGTGAGCTTGTGAAGAGGCAAGAATTCTGTAACATCTCGTAAAACAACCAAAGTAAGAACAGCAACAAAAATCCCGACAAGTAAGATTACAGGACCGAAAATAATAAATTTTCAACCCATAATGGTTTAAAATCTGGCATACACTTACTCCCTGCAAAATTTGCTCTGACAGCTCTCTGGGTCAGAAATCTATCTAATACACTATTCCTCATAATGTCCCAACCAGAAAGGAAAAAAAAAAAAAAAAACCAGACTACCAAAAAACCAAACACCCGCCCCGAAAATTCTTTATTTTCCCTCTAGAGAATCCTTTCATTGAAAAGATCAATCTCTGTTAATAAAGGTACACACTACCTTTTCAGTGTAGATACCAGTAATTTATCCCTAAATTAAAAGATCAAATTTTGGACCACTGAGGAAATAACAAATCCTATATCCTGCCAGAGCACTAGAAAAGTTGGGGTGGTGAAGGGAGGAATCAAACTAGTCAGTCCTCTCTTGATAACTGTAACACTTCAAATGAAGCCTACTCTGCCAAAATGCACTATGCTACACTGAAGTTTAATTTAGAAAGTAGTCTTTCACAATCCCATCAATAACATTCTAGTAATTATAGCAACTCCTTATTCTTATTTCCTCTCAGCTATAAAAGCATACTTGAAAAATACACACATTTTTGTGCAATGCCATAAAACAAACAAAACCCACATAAAATTTTTATGACAATCACCATACCAGAATGACAAGGTGCAATCATTAGGGAAAGCCTCACTTTCCCTAACTAGGAACGTCCCATCCTTGCCACCCATTTCAGCACAATATTCCTGGAGCAGTTTCTCAGCAGTTGTTCTCCCCTCTTTCATTTTCCCATGGAACCATTTCTCTTTTAAGTGCAGTTCAGTACGTTTCACCTCCTAGACCAGAAAATAAGAATTTTTACAGTGCATTTCTAATTTTATGATTTTGAAACAAAGTACTTGTTATTGATATAACAATATAATATTTCAGGATTTCAGCTCTTCCTAGCCCTGAACCATCCTTCCACAAACAAGCCAATCACCTTTATAGTCACCCTTGACTCTCCTCCTCAGTCAAGCCATTTCTTTGGAGCAGTGATCAACTTCAGCCTTATTCAAATATGTAATCAATAGAGAGTGAAAGAATGCAGCAATGCAAACACCGATTTATATTTTCAAGGCAAAACACCCTACTGCTAATTCACAGCATTTCTAATCAGCTTTTTCCAGGATTCATCTATGTTCTTCCTTACACATTATTTTACTGACATTAACATCTAGCTGAATGGGTAAAATGTTCTGCATGTGCAGAGAGATCTCTGAACCATGCACATACATGTTAGCAACGAAAGAGCGTGCACAGAAACCCGAAAGGTCAGAACAAGAAACCATGCTGAACATCATTGCTATTGCAACCCGTACTGAGCCTCATGTTTCTGCTTTACCATGCACAACAGCCAAGTAATAAATGCCCACCTGTGACAAACACTTTGCAAATGTGAAATGAACAATACGCACTGCGTAAGAGGTGTGCTGTATTACTGACACAGCAAATCTTAGTTCATCATACTGTCTAGTTTGAGAATAGCAATAATACTTAGCCAAAGGCATATAAAGACTTTGATTGTCAGTGCTCACATCAGCATTAACATTTAAGTACCAAAATTATGTTTCATTGTCTTTGTACTCCTCTTTGCAAGTCCTCAATTAGCCAAGGGAAGAAGTTATTTTGTTAAAAATAGGGTTAATTGGAGTACCTTGGCAAAGACCCTTTTTAAAATTTTTTATCTCCAGATACACTCGTTATCTGACACAGATCCTCTACAATTTCGGCATAAAAAAATACACATCTGTAGACACTGAAATAATCTGAGAGAATAAAAAGAACATGCTTAAACAACAAAACATAGCCATCACCTTTGATGAATCTTCATCAGCATTCTGCTCTATATCATCGCTGAATGAAAGCTTTTCATCAGCAATAGCACAGTAATGCCGAGTCCATTTCTGAAAGTTGAGAGATATTAAAACCACTAACAAGACAGAGGGAAACTCCCTAACAATTTCAAAACAAGGTGTAACAATAAACAAAATACCTCTTCCCCTCACTCACATCTGTTCAACTGGCAATATTACTTACACAAATATTGAGAAAATTCATGTAAATTTCCAGTATTACACAATCTAGTAACAAACTGTAGCAAATGTCACATAAATGATACCTGTTCTATTGTGTCCCACATGTAAAGTTCTCCTTGTTGCTTTTTTTCTTCTTTCTTGTCTTCCAAGTTCACATCAATGTCTCCCTTTGGCCCCAGTTTTTTGTGCTTAAAAACAAACAAAAAAACCCACCACACCACATTCATACACTTACATAGAATCATATATAAAATCAGTCATAGTATTTCAGCATACTCAGTATTACTGGAAGTATTTCCCTTTATTGCACAGCCTTCTTCTGTCATTACCATAACAACAGCTGATCCACAAGTTTATGCAACAGGGCTGGAATTTCTTTCTTTAAAACGTAAATCTCATAATAAAGGTTAAAAACTTAGTAGAGTTACCATTCAAGCAATGAAGAAACAAGTAGTTTGTAAGAGCTCAACATTCTTTAGGGGACAGAAAACATGAAGCGACACATAGCAAAAAATAAGGATAAAACAAGAATCCCTCTGCAAAGAGCAGGACATAAGGAACAAAAACCAAACGAAAACAAAAAGATAAGGAATTGAAATTAATAGGGAATTCACTCTTCTACAAGAAAAATGAGAAGAAGGGAAATCTTTTATGAAAAGAGGGGATTAAGTTCTACTTTCTTGAGAGTGCTCACAAAAAACAGTGGCTCAAGGGGCTAAGGGTAACATCAACTACTTAACTGCAGTTAATGATGGGATTAATCATCTCATATCTAGTAGTTCTCAACTACATTCAGTTCTGCATAGCTACTGTAGGTAGATTTCAATTCGATAGGCTTATCTGAAAAATCCCGCAGGCCACTAAAGTAGGAGTTGCCTCTGACTTTTTACTGACAACATTTTCCAAACAAAAGCCAAATAACACAACTAGCTCACTGGCAGGTGCTGATCTATTTTAAGATTCTTTAATGCTTTTTTAGACAGGACAATGTGATATGGACGTTCTCTTGTGCAGACTCATAGTAGTTTGTAATTCCCTTTAAATCAGATCTGTCATGTTATTATCCACATGCCTATCCAACTCCTCTCCATGCTCTGCAAGGTAAAAACAGACAGTTTGGAGAAAAAAAAAAAACAACACACCAAAAACTTAAGCACAGAACTTTTGCACCTTATAGTGGGGTGCTATTATTTCCAGACTTACATTCAAGAGCTTTATGCTTATATCTACCTACCCTATTTCTTCTGTTCAGAGGTTTAATACATAGGATGCAGTACTGTTACAAGAGCTGGAAAACTGAAGCATGGACAAAAGTAATTATTATTTTACTAAAGAGATCATGAGCAGCCCTCAGATTCTCCACCTAATTTTGCCTTTCAAAAAGGTCTACTGCAGTTTCAATCTGAGAAGTCGTCTTTTGGTTATCTGCCTCATGTTGTTGCACAATAGTACTGAGTAACGCATCTGTATTGCTCAGAAGGTAAGACACTCTAACAGTGACTGCCTTCTAACAGGAGCACCTCCGTGTTTCACAAGTGGCTCGCTAAATTGCACATTTAAATCACACTGTGTTAGTAAACACCCATCAATTTTTGAAGTTTGCAAGCAATCCTGGTAAGTGTGCAGTCTGCAAGTGCTTTGGGTTTCACTTGAATGAAAGGCATTCTTTGAAAAAAAAAGCTAATAAAACTAATCTAACTTTCTATTCAAGAACATACTTTCATCATTTTTAAGCAGGCCACATTGTGTAAGAAGTCTATGACGAGCATCCGCAGCAGTGAATCCTTGCTGAAATTTAGCAGGAGCTGGAAGACGTTTAGAAAAGAGCTGACATTTGATCTGCACTTGAACTAGTAACACTTACTGCAAAGAAAACCAATAGCAAGCACTTTAATATGTAGTTTTACAGAACTCGGTACAATATTGCAAAATGTTACTAGCACACACTTCAAGCATAGGGTTTCTTGTCTCTCAACAGAAACTAACAGCTAAGCTGTGAAGTGAGAAGTAGTATTTCTGGCTCCTGCTCTTGTTTTCCTATGTTATCAACCAGCACACAAAGCAAGCTTACCTTAATGATGATTTTTTCTTTCAGCTGGGTTGGTGACGGTAGCTGATCTGCACTGGCTTCAATAGGCTTCATTAAAAGCTGATCCCCAAATACCTCCTTGAACACTTTGGCCATGTGTCGCTGCTGCTCCACACTACAGTGCTCTTCAATTGACAGAATGACTGGGTATCTTTGATGGAGAAAACAAAGGTGAATGAAGACAATTTCTTTTTGCTACAACTGGCAAGGCAAGGAAAACAGGACCCTTCCTCACCCCCCCCAGAACAAAGGAAATATTTAAAGCAAACAGGAAGACAAAAGGAATAGAGGTAGACACACAACAGATAATAACAGATGTGCAATCATTGAATCATTAAGGTCAGAAGGGACCTCTGGAGGCCATCTAGTCCAAGGCCATTGGGCCTCCTTTGGGAAGGCCCAATTCCTAGGTTAGATCAGGTTGCTCAGAGCTTTGTCCAGCCAAGATTTGAGTATCTGCAAGGACAAAGATTCTTTCCAAGCTCTTTGGGCACAGTTTGAATGTTAAAGTACCATTATGTGAAAATTTGTTTCTCCTCTCCTCAAAATTGTGTCTGTTTTCCTTCACATGCACGCTGAGAAGAGTCTGGCTCCATCTTCTCTATAATCATCCACTAGGTAGTGGAAGATAGCAACCAGACTCCCTCATTAACCTCTTCTTGAAGCTAAACAAACTTAGTTCTGCAAGCTTCCCCTTGGATATCATGTGCTCCGGCCCCAATATTGAAAACTAAGGCAGAGAAAGCATTGAGTACTTCAGCCTTCTCCAGTCACTAAGTCTCCTGTCCAATCCAGCAGCAGGCTCACATTTTTCTTAATCTTCCTTTTGTTGCAATTGTACCTGTAGAAGTCTTTCTTGCTGTCCTTCACATCCCTCAGCAATTTCATCTACAGGTGAGCTTTGGCTTTTCTAATTTTGTCCCTGCATATCCAGGAAATACTTCGATACTAATTCTCGGTAGCCTGTCCCTTAATGCATTCACGGTACTGATGGTCCGAAACCATAACGCATCATGTATTTGGTTGTCATTAACACGATATGCCTGTGCAGACACTGTCCCACATGAGAAAATAACGCTTCTCTGTGTCCAGCTGGTAAAGTGGAAAAACAGAACACTGACAGCCCTATCTCTTTCCCAATTTTTGGGCAATATTTTTCATGTTAAGGACATCTCAGCACAAGTTACAGAAGGGCAGAGCAGACATGCAGATTTAAACCCATGTTATCAGTTCAGGAGGCATGCTATGAATTTTACATCTTCTCCGCTAAGACCCCCCCTACAATATGAACATCACCTGATTGACATATTGCTTGTCACTTGTAGTATTTTATTATTTAAAAAAAAAAATTAAGACATACTATTCAGCATTGGAAGTTTCACACTTCAATTTAATAAAAGAAGACCCAAGCAAGGAGATGGGAACCACTTTAGGGTACTCACTATCTTCCTTAGCAGCAAATTGTTATGTAATGGGACTTTTCCTCAAAACAGAATCTATGAAAGACCCACATTCGGCAATACTTTTTGCTCTAAATAGAGCAAAATAAGTTCAGGAAGGTCTAAGCATATGAAAACAAGCTTAAGGAAAATAAATCAAAGCTTACTCAGATGCAACAAAGGCATGATCTTTGATTGCCTGTACTACGTCATCAAATTTGATCTTCGTTGTCCGTGTCCACCCGTGGTAAATGATGGGTTTCCCATCAGGACCATCCCAGCAATCCACTAGGAAAGACAAGCAGTGGAAAAAGGAAGAGACCAAGCAGTTACTTAAATAACTCTAGTAGAAAGAATACATCCAAATCTTAAGTATTCCACATACTGAGTCATAGACTTTAATGTTCTAATAAAATATTCCATTAGATGAATTTATATCTCTCACAGAGGAAATTAAGTTCACTTAAGTAAGAGCAATACAAATAAAATACAATATAAAAATTTTCTCAAAGCATTGTCATGTGGGAACCTGGAAATAAGGAATTCAGGCAGCTATACTGTCAGTCTATTAGTTTACAGTAATTTTCCAGGATAAATACATTCCAGCAAGTGGCAAGTTGACAGCTTATCTCTTTTGTTGATTTTAACCCTGGAACTCTAATTTGAGATACATTTTGCATTAGCCAAACTGAACAGGCAGTAGCAACTAGCTTTATGAAGTAACTGGTGAAATAACATGAAATTGAAGTCAAATATTTCAATAAGGACATAAGCACAGGGATAAAAACGCATACACAGTTAGTGGAAAACAAATGCACAAAGACATCAACTGATTTACAAGCAAGTTAAACAGGATGACAAATGGCAGCAAATTACAAAAATCTCTGTGCCTTAGGCTTGTCTGTATTACAATGAAGGCAAATAAACTATCTATCTATCTACGCTACACAAGTAAATCCAGTTTAAAACCTATGCTTTCATATAGTAGATCCAAGATTGAATTTTTGGTGTACAGTGAGATGAGATTCAGAAAGACCTTCTTAAAATTCCAAGGGAACAAGAATCAGAGCAAGAATAATGAAGCATAGGAAAAACAATTTAGGGAATCAGTGTTTTTTATATGACTAACTTCAACTTCAGAAAACAAACTAGTTCTTGATTTCAGTTCTTTTTTCTTTCTTGGTAAACAGGAGAAACTCTACTTATATGGACAGCATGTTACAAACCACTCCACAAACTCTTTACTCACATTCAATACATCGACATCCCATTCTAAGGCACCTGATGTAAGCTTCTGTAGAGGATTCACTTCGAAGCTGGTCTCCTGTCAGATATCTAAGGAGTAAAAGGAAATTGTAAAAGACAGGCAGTCAATTTCAACCATTTCCCACTCACTCACTCACTGGGTGACATTTTTTCTCCCATCATGGAGAAGGTATGTTGATTTTTATTATCTTTTTTTACTTGCAATTGCTGAACCTGTTGCTATCATATTTTTGAATGGACCAAATTATAGGAGGTTAAAGACTCAATCTAAATATCAACCAACTCTGACTGACACATTTCTGGAGAGTAAATCATGAGCTTTGAAACATACCTAAACCTCATCATGCTGAGGCATAATCATGTTGGAGGGATGTAGAGGCTATTTAGAGTGATACCACACCCTATACTTCAAAATATACCTATAAGCTATATCCATACCCACTTTATTTCATTCCCTGCAGTATTTTATTTGTTCATCTCTCCTCCCTCTCTTTACACCTTCTTTCTTTTCATTACAACACCAGATGAGCAAATCCCCTTCACTTGAAGGCAGTTCAAACTCATCATCACATAGGTCTGTACTTGGGCTAAAGAGCTTGCATACCACAGATTGTCAAGGAAAAGGGCTGGATACCTTAGACACAAACTAGAGAAATCAGCGGCTAAGTTACTAAGTATAAAATTCTAAAACCAGTAACAACAAAAATATAGTCCCCAGGCCTTCGAAGTTCTGGCTGTAAAATAAACTCAAAATAACAAAGAAGAGCATGGATAGCAAATTGCACTCTTCCCCTAAATCAGGCACCTCTGTCTGCTCTAATCCTCGTCAACCAGGCAAAGACCATGAATAGCAAAGTCCTGATCCATAGATGTGCTAATTTAAGATCTCCATATTCCTTTCCTGCTCAGGACCGAATCTTTTCCACTTTATGACACTGTAAACTGTCAGAATATCTATCAATATTGCACATCACCACCTCCTTTCCCAAGGCAACAAATCCACTGCCCTTCAGATCACACTAACAGTACGGGATTTTCCCATAGGACAAGTGGGGTCCTTATGGCATTCTAATGTTCAGGTACAATTAATGCTGACACTAGCTTAACGAGGCTGTTGGTGCTTGGAAAAAATGGAAGGTCCTTCAATAACTTTAATTTCTGAAAGCAGAGAGGCTGGAACAGTTTCAACTCAAGACTTCTTTCTATTTTTGTAACAGGATTCAGGGTTTGGGTTTTCTGGCAGCTGAGCTTAGTTATATCTCAAAGCCTCTAAGACCTTAAGAGAAGGGGAAAAAGGAGTCCACAAACTCTATTTGCCACATTTACATCACACTTTAGGAAGGTTACACACATCCACGCCGTACATTTCTGGCATAATTTAGAAGTATTACTTTCTCCTAACACATGCTAGGTCTGTTTGAATAGGGATAGGCAATGGGACTTTTGGTAACTTACGTGTTATGAGAGGAAGAAATCCAGTAGTGGGACAAAGGATTATTCATGTCCTGCGCATCTATTGAATCATATTTCTCATCCCAAATACTGTTTTCTTTTGCAAAAAGGTAAGTGAGGAACTACAATACAAAGAGAGAGACTGAATTTAAATCTTTTTACCATACAAGACTAAAAGAAACCCAGCAATGTAGCAAGAGAAGCCTAGAGGACCTACCATCCAATTAACAAACTAGAAATTAGCAGTGAAAGCAAAAAAAAATCCATGAGGAACTATTAGAAAGTATCATTATCTTACCTCATCAACAAAGAGG
>NW_009222892.1:13715-34300 GCF_000690835.1 Fulmarus glacialis | reverse complement strand
GTTCAGCAGTTTCTCTCATAGTGTCATCAATAAACTTCGTCATTCGTTCTCGGACTTTACTGAGATCTTGTGCCCAAGATTCCTTCAGATAATAATAAGACAGTAGAAAAAAAACTTTAGAAGTGGTGTTATGCTATATAAAATCAAATAAGGAACAGAGACACCTACAGATGTGATTTACTTCTCTCTCAACTGGCTAGTTTACTGCCAATATATTTTATTGTACCCACATATCTTAAGACTTTCCTCTATGACGTCTAAGGGCGAAAAAGAAGATCTCCATCTAAGTACCTTTATATAGATTGGAGGCCCACGAGATACATACTACATACATATACCTATGCATGCACACACACAGAAAAAAGTTGGCCTCCTTGAAGGATATGCCTTAACTATAATCCCTCTCATTTCTAAGTGCAATCTGAACATTCCTGTAACAAAGTGAAATAGGGAGAAAAAGAAAGTAGCAAGCTTATACAGGAAGTGTAGATCTCACTTTTCAATCATATTTGCAAACCTGGAGCTTAGCAGCGCCTAGCAAACATTGTACAATTTTTTCCCATGGTGTCTGTGCTAAATAACATTATAGAAGACTACAAAGACATGGTTCCAATCCCTGCCTCTATTCTTATCTGCTTGTTGGTATGGGACGTCAAACTGGCTCCATTCAATAGAAAATTACCTTTGACTCAAATGCAGGCAGGCAGCTCAGCTTTTTATGTAAGAGCTGCTAAAATGGGGCCGTGGCCAAGGCATAACCCCAGATGTACCTAGCTGTAACAGCTGTAACTAGGCCAGGCTTTGACATACATCCAGTATTTATTTCTAACCCTGTCTGTTTAGCTACATGACTAAATGGAGACCTGTTAAAACTTTATTTATGTTGTCCACCCTCTCATCCTCTGGTGCACCTCCAGAATCTTTATATAGATGAAAAATAATAGTTCTTGTGAACTTCAATGGCAACGAATAAGGAGAAATCTTTCCAAGGCCTAGTATCACAGCTGACATCAATCATACTGTATGACACATCATCTTTATTTTTAATGAGCATAGAATTCTGTGAGATAACCTCAAGAAAAAGAACTCAAAATTTCTGCAACCTTCCCACCTGCTGCTCATGTAGCAGGAATCTCTGAAAGTCATGGAGATGAACTGCTGAAGCATCTGGACGGTCAGTATTTCTTAAAAAAAAAGAAAGGGAAAGTGAAGCTAAAGAATTAACAGAGCAAGCGTCATCAGATGTTATAGTAGAAAATGACATGGATTTGTATCTTGGATTTACAGTATAAATGTGCTGCCACCACCAAGAAACTTTTTATAACTTCAATGGAATTTAGATTAGGCTTGTAATAGTGTACTATCTAATTATTGTAATTAAATAAAACCTCCTAGATTCCTGATGTATTTTTGATAGGGATTCACTGGGAAAAGTACCAAATCTCTGCTCATTGCTTTGTAGCAAATGAGCAGCATTCACTTGACAGGGGTGTTGCTAAGCTTAGTTAAGGCATATGGAGACATTGTTCTTCTAAATTATCATAGAGCCACACTTCCACAAACAATTCCTTCCATGTATATTACTCAGATGATCTACTGTGATAGATCAAAACCTCCTGAAACAAGAGGCAAGATGCAGCTGCACCAAGAAAAAGCGCACAACTGCCTTCTCTTTTGTAGGACACAAATGCCGCATGGTCTGGTACCAATAAGGTATTTATAACCTACTCATCCTTGATAAATCTGTGCTTTTAAGCAGTCTCACAAAGTTTAATTCATATGACATGACCAAGGGCTAAGGAAATACACAATACACTCAGAGCAAACTTTTTAAGTAACTTCCTTAATCTTTTAGTGTAATATTCAAAACCAAGATAAACTGGTTTAATTCACTGTCAAAATGTTAGCAATGCCTGTGACCTCCCTTTTCATGCTGTACATATCTATCTCAAGTCCACCAAGTGAAAGATGCAGAAACTGTTACTATCAGCATTCTGCTCAAGTCTAGGCAAAGCCTGTGCACCACACCAGTCTCCAGACTGAAGTTAAAATTTCTCCATCAAACTGTCCTTCAATAGTTCTGTTCAGCTCTAGTAAAATCAGAGGATAGGCAAATTTGCTTGTTCAAGTCCATGCCATTTTGGTAGTCAGAAGGTAAAAAACATTTATCAAATTATATTCAGGACTTATTTCCATGATAAATTCACCTTTCTGAATGCAAAAAAATGTATCATTTCTTTTCACTTACTAAAGCATCAGAACAAAAAAAAACAGTGATGTAATTAAAAAACAATCCTGCAGCACTACAACCATATGGAAATGTGGAAAAATAATACAAATTAAGAGTCTCACCCAAGAATGAACACAGAGGAATCCTTTTTGAATTCATCAAGAATCTTAAAACAAAAAAAAAACAAACAAAAAACACAAAAAAGGGGGAAAAGATAAACAACAAAAGAATATGCAGTTTTCTATCTAATTCCATCTAATAATGTCCATTGGTTTGGGAAGGGGAAATATGTGCATTTCTGCTCTAGAGAAGCTGCATACACGTTGGCAAGACACATTTTGAATTAAACACATAAGAAAAAACATACTGCCAAGGCTGGCAACTGCACTTCATGCCTTTCAGTGTGAACACACGCAATTCTCAGGTAAAAAATTTGCTATCGATAAAGCACCTTATAGACACAATCAGTCAAGTTTCTGGGGAGCCTTTATTGTTTGATATCCCAGAAAAACCCAAATTATGTATCATCGATCACATTTATTCATGTGAACATAAAACCCAAATTGCTTCCAGCTTGGAGCAGCATAGTTATAGATCGCAGGAAACTTATCAAGTGACCCAAAGCAGTTGTTGAGCAAACTGAGGAGTTTCTTTGAAATGATCCGCAAGGGGCGATAACAAGAGTTTAAGGAAGTCAGATAGCCTCCTTATTCTGTGTTTTATTCTTCAACTTTCTGCTCAAGCTAATTAACTAGACTTTCATGGCCAAAACTAAAATGCTGTCAGTAAATGGAGATTCTTTATGACTTCACAATAATTTCAGCATCACTTTTAAACAGCACAAGAAAGCTCTATGGCCAAAAGAAACAGGATTGACTTTCGCTATCAAAGCTTCTATTTTAGCAACTGCAAGTTGAATAAACAAGAAGCACATGTCATCAACAAAGACGTTTACGCAAGTAATTTCAAATTACGTGTTTACACACAGTTTTAAAGGGTTCCTAACTTTCAGAGTCACTAGATGTCTGCAGTTTCCACCAACTTCATGCATCTATGCAATGAATACATGGGTACAATAGTCAGATAGTTACCCATATAAATTAGTTAAAATGTAGTTCCATCTCATTCCCAAGGACTGTCTGATGCCTGTCTTGTAATGGACTCACCACCACCAAGCATGAGAGACGATGAGAACAATAGCTGTTATTTGATGCTCAGGATACATCCTCATGATTTACAGAATGTTCTTAGCGATAAAAGATTAATACAAGTATGGAAAAACCTTGCTCCTATCAGTAAAGAGATCAGCCAAGCCTAATAAAAAGACATTCTACATCCTGAACAAACTCAGAAGAAAAGTTCTTCCTAGAAACCCCATTATATCTGTGCATATCTCTACTACCAACACACAAGAAGCAACATAAATGACTTATTCATCTTCTTAAGTCAATTGCTGATGGTGACTGTTATCTACACATCAAGTACAGTACCATACCCTTTTTCTGTGACAAGAATGGGGAAAAAAGAAAATTATTAACAAACAGAAACAAAAAAATAATCAGCATTCACTCTTTATTCTGATCAAGCAATTTAACAGTATGAAGACTACTTAGGAAAAAGCTTACCAACTTCTGTTGTTCAAACATGATTTTCTTGTAGAACAAATGAAATTGTTCAAAACTAAGCTCTTCCTTGTGAGCGCCTATTTCCTACAATAGAAAGTAGAACGCAGTGAATTTAGAATTCCCTGAACTGCATTTGCACAGCAAAGAAGTTACTCCAGCTGCCACCCTCTCACACATTCTGTTCTACTCCAACTTCATTTGTTTTAACCACTTGGGATTTTTTAAATTTCTTTTTTTTTTTTTTTTTTTTTTAAGAACACAAACAAGTAAACAGATCCTTGGTTTGTGACATAGTGCTCCTGGCCCACATCTTTGGCCTTGCATTTTGTACCCTGACTCCATTTCCACTATGTTACTGAGTGTGAAGTAGTGCCTCATTTAGTCATTGTTAGCTGGAGCAACAGAAGCAAGAATGTATGCTTTAAGGGTGGAGAGTTGGAAAGCAGGAAAAGGTGGGGATATTTAAAATTCCTGTAGGAATGGAAACAACCTTCAGAAGTTATTAATATTAGCACAAGTTGGAGTGAAGAGGTTATTACTTGATCATATTGCAAAAAATTTATTTTTCTTATATATGAATTTTATCTTAAACGTAAAAGAGCTTCCTATGCACTTGCACAGTATCAGCACTGGAGCTCAAAACCCAGTGTTGGCTTTGGTCAACCATACAATGAAAAGAAGGAACATTTATGTCTATATTTTCTTATAGGCTTAGATATAGGCAAAGCCAAGCTGAGAAATTAACCAATATAATTTATTTAACTGTACATGGTAAGAAGCAAAAATACAGGCAGTATCCTGAAAAGAAATAACAACACCTATCAGATAATACCAAACAGATATAAGTTATCAGGTAATTACCGCAAATTTATCCTTCAAGAACTTCATGCTGCTCACTTTGAAGTTTACTTGGGGAAGGACAGTTTTCAGCTCTCTAAGACTGATACTGGGAAAAAAAGAAGAAAAAAAAAAAGGTAGCAAAAACTCCACAGTTCTGCTCTATCTAGTCAGCTACTAATATATTTTCTAACACAAAAATGTGACTGTTGAAACATTTTGTGTAGGGCTCATCTCACATAACTGTAAACTTCCATAAACGTAACACCTAGATGTGAGCAAGCTAGACATCTTTTCTAGTTAGTGGGGAGAAATAGGCATTTCAATCACTTTGGGCATCCGTATTAGGATGAAAAGAACCATGCTGCAGAGACACCCATTTCTCTCCATCAACAATTAATCAGATCTAGATGATCAGCTCAAATGTAGATGTTTACACATGGTCAGATGAACTGCAGCCTTTCTTCCACTGTTCTAGTCCCACTGAAACTGGAATATAGACACAGAAAACATTATACAAAGGATATACCAAATGGATGAGCAGAAACAGAAAATAAAAAGCTCCAGTTTTCATTACCATTATAACCTTTTCCTCCAGCTGTTATTCACTTGGATGGTAAAATTGATTTGCAGCAGCAAGACTCTCCCCTTCTGCAACATTTGAACGTGACCTCATCCTCCTCTCACAACCAAGTCTTCCCAGAGAGGATTCCCTTCCATGTCCATTTACACAGACCTGCTGAGCCTTTTTACAGAATTTCAGAATGTCCAGTGATACACCAGCAACACTTCAAAAACCAAAGTTTTCTAGATAACAGCAAGACCTTTCAAATAACACATACTTATTTCAGATTTTAAGCAACACAGTGCTTACATAGACCAAGTATTTACGCAATACTTATATACAAAGCTAAATTTATTAATCACTGCAACACTTTCTGTCCACACATGCTTTCTGGCCGTACATCAAATCATGTATGATGTATACATCAAACTTCTTTTGTTGAAGGAAGACTATATTAGAAACAAACCCATGAATAGCTTATTTCGAAAACCTCAATTTCCTTCACATCTTCCAGTTTTCTCATCAACCTCAGATTTTATTCCAGTGTCCTAGGTGCTGCTGCCATAGCATCCTTCACTGCAAGCTCAGAGCAGCTCACAATATTTACTATATTTATCATCAAAATGGAAATAGGAGGTAGAGGAATGCTACTATAACTCCTGTATGAACAGAGAGAGGGGCGATTTCTAAAAGAGATGGGTGCCCAAATGCTTTAAATGTGCCATAGGTACAGGTGAGCCAATCTAACAGCTCACCGCTGTTACAAGAAGCAACCCCAACTCCTCTCCTTGTGCCCCACTCTATTTTCCTGTTGCCATAGTCCCACTGCTTCCATAGGCCAGCTGTGATGCTCATCAAACCTTCTGCTAACCTGATTCAACTTGCTAGGTGAGCAGAAAACTATGTGGCTGAGAGAGAGATAGAACAAGTTTTCCACTGGCTTCATGAGGTCACCCAGCTCACCTCATGCCCAGATCAGCATCATAGCCAGAATAAGAAAAGGGGCTGGAGCGCCTGATTAGCAGCATGTAGAGATGGCAGAGGAAAAGGAAAGAGTAAGACTTCATCCATTCAGCAGCACCAAGCTGGTACACCAACTCAGCCATCTCCTGTAGTCCCCATTTCAGTCACCTGCTATTCAACTTGTCTTTGAATAGCAAAGAACAGAAATTAGGTCGCATGTTCTAGGACAGAGTCTCAAAGTCTGGGTACTCTGGGTAGGCACTGATGTGAGGTCTCAATGAGAAAGACACAGCATTACAGTGGGACATGTGAAGGGCACAGGGACAGGTCCTAGAGTGGAAGATGAGGGGAATCCATGGCAGCAAAAGGAAGCGGGGAAGAGTCAAGAGAACGCAGGCACAACATCCTTGGGTCCTACTGCCAATGCCCGCAAAACATTAATGCAATACCAACAGTACCTGAGAAAACAAGGCTAAGGTACTCTGTCTTGACCTACAGTGCAATTCATAAGCCATTAACTTTCTGCAAACACAGGGTCAGAACAGAGTCACTTGAAAGTAACAAAATTAGCACCTAGACGAAAGTAACACTTCTATTCTACAGCGTCCATACAAGCAGCTACCCTGTGAGATATTCTCATCTCTATTAAGAGGCAAAGCAAGAAGGAACTTAGCCAAAGTCCATGCCAAAGCCAGATTAGAACTCAGGAAATTCCTGGCTTTCCGCCTTGTCGCCAGACCTCTGGAAAAAACCATGTCTTTTAGGAGCAAGATTGAGCACTCCGTTTGTACCCTAAACACCACGCACAAGCAATTTCCTCTGGCCAGACAAGTGCAAGCCAAAACAAAGAGCTGGAACTTCATTACCACTGGAAAAAACTCAACCTGTGAAACAGGACTTGCCTCAAAGACTAACCTTTACAATTAACCTCCCTAAAAACTGCAACACTAAACACAATGAAACTCAGTCCAAACTCCTTTCTTGAATTTTTCAAAAAGCATGAATCATCTATCAGGAGAACAAAAAACTGCCCTCTCCACAGTGCAAGTCCCCTTGATCCTAACCAGACTGCCTTGTAGTGACAAAACAACCCTAAAACAACAAATGAAACCTCTTCAGCAGACATATACGTCAGCCACAGCTTCTCTATCCTAACATTCGCTTTTGCTTCATGATCCCCGCCAACATATCCCCATTGCAGGGCTAGTTTTTCAAAATATATCAGGAGGTATAAGCCAATATCCAGTAAAGGATGATAATTTCCCCTTCACCACTCTGGCCAGCTTAGGAAACACCGTTTTGAAATGGCATCTCAGCTCACACTGAAGCCAGCTACACAATGCCACAGGCTGTCTGCAGAATGGTGTTATTTCCTGCAATAACAGTCTCATTCACACAATGAAACACCACACTTTATTTTGCTTTTAGGAAAAGGCCTAAATGAGAGGAAATGCATGTACTTTTCTACACTGAATTACACCTGAGAATAGAATGCATGTTCCAGACAAAGAGCAAAATCATGGTAAAGTAATAGACACAGGGGAGGAGGGGTTAACATTCTTCTCAGTGTCGCGTGATTTCTGGCAACTCTCAGGAGAGGTATGCAACTGAATTCATTTAAAAAAAAAAAGTCTCCTTTGTTGTGCAAAAACTACAAATCCATGTCACACATGGACCTGAAATGAACTACTGAAACTCAAATATATGAAGCTACACAGCACACTGGGAGCTACAACCCGTGGGACTTGTTTCACGTGAGAAGCACCATGTCAGAGGTAATTCTACGGCTTTGGTCTATTCGAATATGTGGCAAAGAGACAAACCCATGGAGCGAGGCCATTTGCTCAAAAAAAAAAAAAAAAAAAAAAAGAAAGATTTTGCCCTTACTCCAAACCACTAACTTGGCTTCCTTCTATTTCTACCCTCAAGAGCATCTTCTGCTTCCCACTGTTAAAGTAACTCTCTCACAGGTACTACCCTCTCATACCAGTAGTCTTCCTCCTCCTCTCCCCTAATATCCTCAGGTATCTCTGTTATCTTCTCTTCCTCTTAATATTCTGTTCTGTTCTCCTCACAGCTCTGACCCCTGCAGGAAAGAATTCATGTTATTGTTGGGACAACCCTATCTCTGGAAATATCTGACGGAGCTGCCGTGACTAGTTTCAAACTAGATACCACACATGTTCAGGCCCCATCAGGACTGAAACAAGGGAAGGCTAATCACGTAAACATCTGCCCTGGATCTTTAGCAGCCCATGTTGAACTCTGCTTATGCAGCTTCATTGTCACTAATGCCCAAACAAGCTTTTAAAAGCTGGTTCTGGTCTGTCTACATTAGAGTACAATCACTCCAATGCAAACACACTTCAGCAATGAAGAAAGAACTGGTGGCATAGCTGCACAGGAAAACTCACAGCGGGTTATACAGTCCAAGCTGCTGGGCTCCAACTTGGTTATGAAAGGGTAAAGACCTCTATAAAGCAAGCAATCTAACATACCTGCACAGCTGAGCTGAATCTCTACAGTAAGACTGGGAGAAGACAACTCCCTTTCCTTATTGTGGCAGGGTAATTCTAGGCTAAAAGTAAAACTACTTATTTTTCATCACTTGCTTCTTCATTATACCACATACATGAATATGAGTGAGTGCTATGAACAAAAGGCAAAACTCAAGTTGTTAAAGCAAGAGCAAATGCCATTTTCAGGGGTCTCATATTTCACATCTTGGATGAAAAAGTGTTTTTTTCTTTTCATTCCATGTTAGAATCTGCAACAAAAGTTCACCAAAAACAAACTGAACAAAGAGAGAGGTTCTTACCTATTTCTTCTAGTTTGATCAACAGAATAGATCTGCTTTCTCAGCCAGCTTGTGGAAAAGAGAGAAAACAGAAAAAAAAAAGGTTTAATTTAAGAATTATAAAGAAAACACAGCCAATGAAATATCAAAATCCATAGACGAAATTCAGTAGAAATATTTGAGAGTCATAAGATACATCTCTCAATAAGCAAAAACATTTCCAGTGCAGCATCTAAGGATTCAGCCAGTTTTATAACCGTATTTGTAAATATATACTTTTCTGCTGCTTAATACTGCATTTTAAAGTCACATAAACAATGCAGGAAGGGGAAGGGCGGGCAGGACAGAAAAGAATGAACAACCAGAAGCTGTAAAAATATAAGTGGATAAAGCGAGCCAAAACTTCAGCCAGTCTGCACTAGAGTAACTCCATGAAGTCCATTTAAGCCCGCTGAGGCTGCTGGCTCAAAGATCTGTTAGATGCATAAGAACTGAAAATTAGGGGGGGAGGAATAGCGAATTTTAAAGAAAATCCTTATTAGAGTGCATGTCAGTTTTAGGTGCACAGCAAAATGCTATTAGCACTATTAATAGTAAATACACACACACGATTTTGATCTAAAGGATGAACACAGCATGCATTATTAAGCTTATCCTCAGCCTCTACAGGAATCACTCTGCTGCACAAAACATAGCCTGGAACCCAGCAGCACTTTGTATAGCAGCTTGCTGCAATACCATACAATAGATAAGAATACTTTCTCCCCTACTGGAACGGCACATAGGTAAGGACAACATCAATGTCAAAGCCACAATTTGGTCAGGTAGCAAGCGAGGACATGGTATATCCTCACAATAGGTAACAGCAGTGATCACAAACAAAAATGTCAGCAGTGATGAAAAGCAATCAGGTAGGGAGACAGCGTTAAAAGCTTGTCAACAAAACCAGCATTCTGAGCATGAGTAGTTTCGCGTGCAACATCCTCAGAAGCACTAAGGGCACAGTTTCACCATCATATGGCTGGCTGCTAAAAAGTAATCCTTAAAAATGTTCATTTTCAGCCTGGGTCTCTGAGTCAGCTGATCACATTGCCATACAATGCAATGGGTCCAATAAAAAGGAGAAACTGCAAAAGCGCACCTCAGAATTATTGGGACAGAGGACACATGGACATCTACTAGAGCAAGCCTACTGTGATTGCATAAGACATTTGCATTTTCCAAGAAGTCAACACACACTTACACCAGATGTTCTTGTGATCTCATTACGAGATTTTTGTTTTGGTTTGGTTTGGTTTTGGTATACAGAACAAGGTAAATTGCAAGTCCACATTAGTGGATGCAGCAGAGTGCAATTCCAGAACATGTATATAGCAAAACAGACATGGAGAATTTCGATATGAGCTTTCTGTATCATACACTAACTGGAGAGTAGTTGTTGTTAAGGTAACTGGCAGGCACCACTTGTTGCACCTTAAAAATTTCTTTCAGATTTTCCACTTTCAATTCCAAAGAAACGCCAAGTCTCACAAAGTGAAAGTATGTCCACATACCTCTCTGTGATCGCAGGTGTGGGAGCACTCATGACCTCTTGATACAAGATATTCAAGCCACACAACCATTTATCAGCATCATCTTTCGAGTCAGCTGAAAAAAATAATGTGCTATGAGAAATATCAGAACAAAATCAACACAAAACCAAGACATAACTTGTGATGTTTAGATAAACCCTAGTATACAAAGCTGCTGATTAACCTTTCCCTTTGATAAATCTCATTGCAAAGCTTCATGTCACTAATAATAAAACTAATAAAAAACAGCATAAATTTGGGTGTGGGAGGGTTAATTCTGGAAGCTCTGTCAAAAAATACCTCCTTTGAGAAGTCTGCTTATCAGGGTAGGCAAGTTTCAGTATCTCAGCAGAAAAACTATGAAACTACTGCTGAGCTCTTTTAGTAACACAATCAAAATTAATTTTCTTATCTTCTATCTCCAAAGTGGCAAAAGCCCAGAGACCTAGATGTAGAGCAACCGGAACTGCACAGACAAAAGAACTCAGTGTATTACTGCATAAAGCTAGTTCATTATATTCCAAGCAACCTACAAGAAAATTGTAAAGTACTGGATTTTGATGGACATAACCACCTCCTGTCTGTCCTAACCATGCCTCTAAACACATATTGTTCCAGACTAGACTTAGGCAAGAGGAACAGGAAGGGAGCAATGTACAAAACTGGTGTAGCTTATATAGAACACATTTTAATACAAGTTAAGTTAAAAAAAGGTCTAAAATTCCTTATGCGGCTTAACACTGGAAGCCAGGTACATCGTCCTCCCAAATTGGTTTATCACTGTCTTGTTTTGGTTTAAATGTAGTTTGCCTTTCCATTTCCCAAACCAGAAGAGTCCTCTACATCATTTCACGTGATAGCATTTGGTAATGCTTCCACCCAACAGAAGCAAGATGATTAACTGCACACTGGGTATAGCCTTCCCTAGGGAATACCAGTTAAGCTGAAACCAGTTTTTTGGGCCTTGGATGAGATGCTATCATTACAGCTTTCAGCTGGGCAAAGTCCATTTGCTTTAGCATGCTGGTTCTGAAATTTCATTAAGGCATTCTTCAATTAAACCAGTTATGAAAAATTATTCTCACACAGGAGCTGGAATCTGTGCAAATTCTTTTAACTGCCTTCAAAGCAAAACAGTTTCTTAAAAGATGAAGATTCTATTTTATTTAAACATACTTCCAAACAATGCTTTATCCCCCAAGGATGAAGCTAGAGCCCAGCCTCAGCTCCCCACGGAAATGTTTTTCAATTAGTTACAATTTCAGAAAGAACACTCACTACCACTGCCAAACCAATTCTTCTCCGAAGACAATTCTGCCCTTTATGACAGCTACCATTCCCTTTAAGTAGTAATTATTTTATATTGTTTTAAGAAACCACGACAAAGCACTTGAACAAGGAAAAGGATTTCCCCCTTAATTGAAAGTTGTATCATGTTATTCTGCAGTTCAGCATTATGGCAACATATCTCATGGTATCGAGTGTTTTCAAAGTACTGGCAGAGGCCTGGTTTTGAGAACTGCCATGGAAGAGGGATGGGGGGTTGTTAGAGGAAATCAATCTGAAGTACCTGGCACAGCTGCACTTAAGCACAGCCGCTTACTCAAAAGTTTCACAGACTTCAGCCAACAATGGTAAAACTTATTTAAAGTTAAAAGCCTATAACAATGGATTAGTCACAAGCAGTCCTTAATTTCCAGTGCATCAAACTGCAAAAAACCTGTCTTCTAGTACTGCAATCTATAAGCAATTAATTCCATTTTAAAAAAAGCTACTGTTAGCATTAAAATGCTTACAAAGCACTCCTCTTTTCTCCCATTAAGATTTTGCAATGAATTTAATGATTTAAGTGGACAAGCGTGTTCCTGCACAGGACAGAGAGAACTACCACTCCAAATAAATCGCCTGTATGATTCTAAACGAAGGATCCATCACAAGCTTTTTAGAAGAGAAATCTCTTTGTAAAATCCACTAGTTAGAAACTGTATTCAGCCTGCACTGTAAAAATTATATCCCTTTTGATTTAAAAATCTTTGGTTTTGTGACCCTGGATAATCTCACCTGAAATAAGAAAAGCCCCAACCCTTTCCACAGATACAGGATACAACCTCCCTCTGTTTCACATGTATCTCTTTATTTTCAATTTATCACCTTCCAGTTTTATTTATGGTCCCCTAGTACTTCTTTAGAGGAGGTTTAGTATTATCAGGTGACATGCACACACATAACCCAAACTAGAACTTCACTTTTCCAAATTAGTCTGCAATTGCTCATAGGCGATAGGAAAGTTTCTGTGATATAACTGTAGTCTAACTCTTTATGGCTATTGTTGCCAGAATCATTCTGGCCAGACTAAAAATGCCAGGGCAATATTATGGCCACACTGAAGACGAGCAAATCCTTTGCTGACTTTAAAGAGGACAATGCCACCTCTGCTCTTCAGTGTTGAAAACCTTACTAGAGATATTTAACCAGCAAAAGTCTACCTTGCTAGAAAAAATTGAGCAAATCGGAAACTACACTCACATGATACACTATCTGAAAGCAAAACATTACAAATGCAGCAGTTCACAGACATAAAGGGCCAAGTAAAAGGTCTATCTCCAGATTTTAAACATCTGGTGCACTCCTGAACTGCACAAGTCAAAACCGCAGTATTCTTTGCATTACTGTTCCATCAATATATTTGATTTGTTCAATCGGTAGGTTTAAAGAAGAAACAAAGAAGAAAAAGGTACCTGCTAAGCTTAAGGTGTTGAGGACAAACTGGGTACCATAAAAAACAGTAAAGCAGTGTTCTTCTCTTTGCTTTGCTTTGCAACGCTCAAAGTCCTTTGAATTCTTTCCTGGGCGAATTTCTTTTATTTCCATCAGATCCACTGAAAGGAAACAACATTCAATCAGTACAACTGCACTTACTTTCCAGCAGAGCCTGAAACAATAAGATGAACAACTTAAAGCATGCATATATATAAACTTACAGATCTTTATTTGGCAAGAAATGCAAATTGCACCAGCTTGCAATCCATGAATCCACAACTAAATATATTACTGACTAACAGACAACAGTGCAGAAGGACCAAAAGAAGAAGAAAAATAACTTGTCATATTTTTATCATTTCACTGTCACTGATTATCCATGGACAAAGTGTATACACATAGCCCCTTTGGGTTACAGATGACATGATTTCACAGACGGCATTTACTCTAAGCAAATTTCCAATTGTCATGACAGCTGTTCAGAGACAAAAAAGAAAAGATACAACTTCTAACTTACCCACCTAAAAATTATGCATCAGATCTTAGATAGTCAGCTAACCTTGTCAGCTAGTCAGCTGTACAGTTGTTAGCTAGTACAGTCACTGGCACTTGTAAGAAAAGTATTTAAAGTAGGAATATAAAGAGAAAATCCAGCCTAATAATTAAAATGTTTGTGAGCTTTTTCCTGGTCAACTCCAAAGCGATGTCTGTAATTTAACATAACCTGTTGTATCACTTTCAACGTGCTGCTTTCTACAGAATACAGGTACATGTTAGAGCATAGCAGAATGGGAACGCTGCACAAGCACACATTTTCTCAAGTCAGCTCCCTTTTTATCAAACCCTTGCTACATGGCCTGCATAACTGTAGTGAGACAGCACTGAAATAGAAATATGTGTGCTCTCAAGATAAGATACTTATTAGAAAACTGAGGAAGTGGTTTTGTTCTGCCTGTGGACCAGACAAATAAACAGCTCTTCCCATTTCTGGACAGTCTTGACCTACAAGCTACAGGATGAAGAGGGAAGAAAAACATTTCATGGCTGCTCTTGAAATACATTTATCAGACTTAGAAAGATCCAGGGAAAATAGCTGAGGGTTTCTGTCCATGCATTTAAGAATGCCGCAATAAAAACCCTGTTTTAAATGAGCACCTCATCAGTAAGAGAAGACAGTTAATAACATAATGAAAAACCAACTCTGCTGCCAACAGAAGGGGAGCTGAACACTGGTTAAAGCTTCAGCCTGTGTAACACTGGGTTTCTATGATGCCAACATGGAGAGGAGGGAGAGACAAGCAAGAAAGTTCATCAATAAAATCCTGATAATGAAACATTAATTCATCTTGGAATTTCTTATTCTCTGCAAAGTACCCCAGGCCAAACTTTCTACCAGACACTCCTTTCTCCCAGTCATTAAACAACTTACCTTGGGAAAATGGGACCTCAAATGTTAACCTGAACTGATCATAGGACACAAGCATCTTTCTTCAGCTAATTTTTCCAAGTATAATTATCTTCAAGATAGAGCTTTTAATATCTCAAGCTCCGTGTCTCAGCCACCCTCTCAAACCAAGAAAACATCTCCTAAGAATTGCATATCTGATTGGCCAAGGCCCCTAAATTTAGATGCAAACTACTAAAAAATGTTCATGACATGACCATAAATGACCAGCAACCAAAAGCTCCCACTGATGACTCTGATCGCCTTACCATCCAGAGTCTACTTAGATCCCTAGCAGTATATCAGAATATCCATCCCAAAATGCCACCATCTGAAAAAGTCTACTAATTCACGTTAATATCAGCAGAGAAGAATCAGGATGCAGAGATAGAAAGTACCCAAATGGAGAGGGAAGGAGGTTACCTGGCTGCAACAAATGGCATGGGACTGCGCACCATGCTGGACCATTATAATCATGGGCAAGAGCAACCCCAGTCACCTCTTCTGCGTTCCCTTCACCCAACAAATCCCTGCTGAAAAATACAGTTTTAACTTCAACGTGAGGCACACCTTTCATTTCAGACTCCTATAAATCCACATACATGAAAACCACACTGCGAAGACCCCCTCAAAGTATAAACTATAAGCAGCAATAAAACAGATTTCACAACCTGCATTGCTGTTGTCATTTCAAGTGGCTCTTACCTCATACTGGCCTCTGAAACAAACACACAAACTTACTCAACGTCTCCCCTCAGTTACATATACTCACTGCAGTTCTTTTCCTTGCATTACAACCCTACCATCCCATTCTCCTGCGTGAACGTATGTGTATAGACATATAGGCACAAGGATTTTTGTATGCACAGGTTTCACACTGGTAACCATATTATTGTTCCTCTGACTGGTCTTTGAAAAAGACATTACTATATCCTAATTGCTACACATTCAGTAAGCAGAAAGGTGGTTCAGCAAGAGAACAAAATTTGGGGGGAGGGAAGAGATAGAAAGTATTTATATAAAACCCCCTCAAATTCAGATTTTTACATTCACGTACTTTTCAGGCAACATATTATATATGTCCTACAAAATTTTGGCAAGATATCATTATGTTTACATAATATGAAACAGATGTACAAAACACAAGTTTTATTAAACATTCTTTAGATTTTTACAGAAAGAAAGGTATGATACATGTTACAGTTTCAGAAAATGAATAGAAACTACTTGCATATATTTTAATGACATTTTATAGTGTTGTTTAGGCTGTATTATTCTATATTATTGAAAGAAAAGCCAAGGCAGAAAATCAGAGGGGGGAAAAGAGAGACATCCACAGCAAGCACAAATTTTGGACTCGCGCTAAGCTCTGCTGTCTCCCCGGGTAGTCTGGAGTCACCCGGCACCCTCCACACGGTGCCCACTAAGTCCAGAATGGCTGATCCCAACTGAACCGAGAAAGGAACAGGCCAGGAAAAACTGCAACATGTTTCAGACTCAGATTAGTAAATCAACTGTACCCACTTAGCTGTTACACAGTTACTGTGAACTTTTTACAGCACAATCTGTAACTGAACAATTAAAATGTAACTTCATGCCTATGCCAGAACTACAAGCACAGCGCCTCAGACACTTTATCTTCTTACTGCCTTTAAGTACCAGAGCTTTCCTCCTTCTCAATCCCACGTGCAAATTGCAGAGCCGTATCTTGACCTGGCTTCACAGACAGATATTCCTGCAGCCTGATACACCTGAAAAAAGCACAGACCTGGACATATGCAGCTTGCAGTGTCAGATCAAATCCAATACGCCTGCAGGTGCGATTTCCATCAAATAGTGCAAGAAGATTAATGCATTTCCCAAGGAAACATAAATCAAAGTATGCCCTGTAGAGAAGTTCACTCACACCCAGCACAACAAGGAGGACACTCCCCGTGAATTCGGTCCCAGCCAAACAGTTTAGAAGTCTAGTGTCACTCTAAAAACCCTACAATACTAGTTTACATTTCATCCATTCTTTTATGTGGTTATTTCCACGGGTTAAAAGGATCTCCTTGGCAGCCTCATCAGTCACCTATTGATTCCGACAACTCCCTCAAGTGGCTCTTTAATGAGACCGGACTCCAAGGCACCTTCAATTACCATCCTATTTCAGGCTCTGATCCGGACGTGTAGTATTCGTGGCAGTTCAGAGCCTGAAGCTGCTGAACGTCAGCTCCTGCTGTTGTGTGTTGTTCCGAAAATCAGTTAATTCAATGGATCATTACACTACTACATAGCTACTTTCCAAAGACTGCACAGATTAATTGCTCAATGCCTTCCAGAGCACCTGCTAGAGCTCTTTACTGCCATAAACTTAACAATAAACAACTGATCCTCGACATCTCCACTGATCTCCATTCAAATAACCTGGCAGCAGTGATCACCTTTAGTCACACACTTAAAGGTATGAATTGCTGTTACCTATCCTTCAGTTACACTTAGAGGCAGAAGGTAAAACAGAACTTGGATTCTACTACAGGTGCTGTGCAAGCTGAGCAGAAGACAAGACATACGGTAAGCACAGGTAGAGAACAATGTGAACACGAAAACTGCAAGAAACATTATATTGTACACAACAACACTGTGCTCCTCATTCCAGAAGAAGAGAACAAACCAGCACTGGTATTCAAAGGGAGAAGTTCTTCCTCGGTCTGCCCCATACTCACACCACACCCACCTCTGAGTGGGAGTGCAACCGTTCAGCACCCAAACAGACAACTGGGTTAGGGAATGGATGCTTCTTAAAACCAGCCAATGCCAACAGCAGAACACCTTATGTTAGCTGGAAGCGCCCACATAAGTTCACTGTTGGAAGGCATGTTTGCATAGATCAGCTTTGGTCAAGTCAGATAATTTTAGGCTGGAAAGTCAGGCAGATTGTATACAATGGGATAAGTCAGGAAACCTTAGAGGCTGTCAACCTAGCAAGGTATCCTTGACAGAAAAGTCTTGATAAACGGTGTAAAAGTTCAGCTGAGACTGGCATTACGGACTACAGAGTCTTGTAAGATAAGGCTCCTGATCCAAAGTCAAAAATCCCCAGGAGTCTTTCAGTGTCTGTGGCCACAGATGATGCTTGGATCAGAGCTCCGAGTTACGTACTTAGTGGAGGAGAAGAAAAAGCCTACAGAGAGATTCAAAGGAGACTTACAAAGTCAGAAATCAGGCCATGAGCGTTATTTACTTCAGCAGGTATTTTCAATAAGTCTCAAGAAAGCTAAAGGGTAACTACTGGCAATGTTTCAGAGCAGAAAGTAAGGGACTCTGATGACCTAAGTGCTGCGGACCAAGACACAGGGTGGGCATTCTCTATATAAATATATTTGCATTTTCATGTATATACATATATATATATAGCGCAACATTCTGCACTTAAGAACCAGTTTTCAGAATCCACTTTTTTTTCAACAATTTGCATTACAAAATATTCCAAAGAAGGTTTCATTTCGGAAAGGCAGAAACTGTCCCCTGCAACACAGGCTATGTGCAAATGAGCACCCAGTGAATGAAGAAAACCTTTAGTATCCTTTTGCAATTGTACTTCACGGTGGTTAGTGAGGACAACGGCCTTGTTCTCACTTTTGCAGGATTAAAGATTAACTATACAAGGTGTGTCTTAACAGCCTGTTTTATTCAGAGCAGCAATGAAACACAGATCTTGTGCAACTCTAAAGGGAACAAGGTGAGGCTTCTCTCAGAGGAGGACAAAGTTACATGAAAGCAGAAACCTCCTGCAGCATGACAGTAAGATGTGGCATGGAAAGTAATTCAGCTCATACAAACAGTGAAATTTAGTGAGATATTCAGTGGCCCAAGGAAGTCGTTACAGGTAAGCCACAAAATTATCTGAAAACACAGTTACAAGGATGGAACATGAGAAACGGTGTGGTGCATCTTGAGAAAGCACACATGACTTCCTTTCCAAGGGGTCCTCTGGGGATTTAGCTGTGTGACTGACATAGGCTTTAGAGAAGTGCACCTTTTAAACCCACAGGTTTTTAAGTAATCAGGCCACACAGAGCTGTCATTTAACAAATTACCATTAAATTAATAGCTTCTCACTGGACCGCTCAGCAGAGCAACAACATATTACAGCCCTTCTCAGTTTGAGCTCTGAATTCAAGGGGCCATACGTGTCAAGTGGCTATTGGTTTCATATTAAAAATTAAAAGGCACCTTCACAAAATAAGATAAGAATAGGGTAAAATTTACATACGTGCCCATAAAAGTTTACATTCTACTCCATGCAACAGAACAAAACAAAAATGTTGCCATATAAGAGTTTCACTTTGGGGAAAGTGTACTGGAGTACCTACATCTCACACTCACTTTGATCAATCACATTGGGGTGCTCAGGTTTGTGAAGTTCATTCCATCCCCGTTTTGCTGGCTGGCCATGACAGGAAGTCTGGTTGTTGTAAGTTAGCATTAAACATTGCAGAACTGAGCTGCTAAAGGGAAGAAATTATTTGAAAACAGCTAAAGGCTACACACGTTCATTTTTTCATTTGACCACAGAAACCAAGTTCTAAATACTCAGCTGAAGACTTACACAAAGATCCCCTGGGTAACAACTGAAACATAGCCATTTCAAAACAGAAAAAAGGTGAATTTTAATGTTCCTTTGAAAAGATAATGAACAAAGAGCAAGAAGTGGATTCACTTTTGCAATGACATACTGGTTTTTAACAGTATTCAGAATACAAAACAGAAAGAAAATGATAGAATATGGACTTGGGGTTTTCAGTGTGAGTTAAGTTTATTTATTACTTTATGTCTGAAACAGTAAGGAAATTCAGACAGAAAGAAATTCTGATAGCAGTAAAAAAAAAAAAAGTCACTACTAGAAACTAGCAAGGTCAAGTCTAATATTCAAGCCAAAAGAAGCATTCATTTCACACTCCTCAGCAGAATATGTGGATACCCATCACTTCTCCCAGAAAGGTATAGATGCTATAAATGTTTATACCATCCCCACCTCCCCACAGAGGAAGTTCACATTGGCATTAACAATTCTACTAATTAAATTACTTAGCTGTTTAACCTATGGGAAAAAATAAAAATACCTCATCTATGTTTAAGAATGTAAGCCGCTTGCATAAATAGTCTCTTAGGTGTGAGGGTTTTTAAGTTTCCCAACGTATCTGACAGCCAAAAGGATGCAGGGAACCAAAATCTGCTCTCTTTGGCAGGTCATTTTAGCAAAGATTTTAAAAGCAAAATTAGCAAAATTTAATTTCAGGGAAAAAATGCTGCAGGATAAAATTCACAAAAAACAACAATGAAGATTAAAAAAAAAAAAAAAAACTTGTTAGCTAGAACAGCACCACCTGTGGCAACATATGTAAGATTGCCATTACATTAAATTATACATCCCTGAATTTCACCTCGCCCTGTAAATCGTATGTGGCCTGATCTGGTCCTATTATCTACATGACTATATTATAGATGCACCACTTCTCCAATGAGCTTTGATTATTAAATATCCAGGTGCAACGTTTTGCAGAAACCAGTGATTTCTGCTTGGCAATGTAATACAATCCAAAAACACAACCATGGTGCAATCTTGAGTATCAAGAAAAAACAGAACAGCTCCCATAGGTTCTAATTCTACATATAACGTGAATTTACTAAGTTAGTTCTTTGTTTCCATTCACTCCTTTTCTTAATATACATGTGAAATGTGAAAATTCAACTTGGTTTTATGTTTTTTTTAAAAAAACATATTCTAGAGGGCAAATTCTGTAAAAT
>NW_009222892.1:0-13684 GCF_000690835.1 Fulmarus glacialis | reverse complement strand
CAGCAGGAAGAAAATCTCAGGAGAATTTAATAATCTTTGACAATTCTTTTTCATAGGTTAGATGAAAGATCAGTAACACTAAATGAATTTCAGCTGGCAAATGTATTTAAAAAGTGAGCCACAGCCATTTTGTTCTACAAACTCTGGAAAAATATTACAGAAAAAACAGAAGAAGAGAGACGATGTGAAATTATCAGTCCATGTTAATCCTAAAATAAAATGTTATGCATTGTTGGTCATACCTTTCTATTAAAAATGAAAAAAGGTGTAAGATAGTCCTACTGCATTAATAAAGGTCTGGACTGAAGAAAAAAAGCGATGGTTACTATGTGTTATTCTGAGGCATATCATTAACATCAAAAGCCTCAATTTAAGTAGGCTTTATTTCTCCACTTCATAATTTTGCAATTATGTTGACAAGAGGTCTGCATTTCTGCCATTCCCGAACACAACTATTTCATCCTCTGAGAAACAGAAAGTTTTCAGAATAAATTAATACTAACACATCTATTCCCTTTTCTCTTTCAACTTTACCTATTTTAACAGCATTTTAACAGCTGATATATTATATGACCTTTCCCTATTATATGACCCATGGCCCTCCAATGCTTTAAACCTACTTCTTGTTGTGTGCTTGCACAACTAAATGGTCACTACATTTTTTTTTCCTTGAGTATTTTGCAATAAATCAAGAACATCAAAAAAGATAAGTGATCTTTCTTTTCCAAAGATTAAGGGATTAAAATATGGTTTAAATCATTTTACAAAAGCAGGTCACCTCTTCACATCAAAAAAAAAAAAAATTCCTAGGTAATCAAAAAAAGAGAAATCATCTTATGTCCTCAACAGAATCTTCCTTGAAATGTGCATGCTTGTATTACAGAGAAACACACACTTGCACATTCAAGGAAGTCACCATGGATTTCTCGGAGCATAAATTCTCCTGGCTGTGAATCATCACTTAACACAAGGATTCACGGAAGAGTATGCAGAAACTCACATATTTTCCAGTTACTAATCAAATTCTAGTCGCCACAAACTTTCCCTTAATAATTGTCCTTAAACCATTTTGCATCTGATAAAGAATGAAATATCCATTACGGATCAGCTTCCTGGAGATTTACACTTTGCCACGTACTTGCTCTACAAGCTTAAACACCATAACCTCTTTGGGCCCTAATTTATTCATGTGCATATACCACAATACAAGGAAATTTGGGAGGCCTTATTTGGTAGTACTGAAAATACTCAGTCAGCAAACCCCAGGTGCCGGTCGCACAGACATGTCTCTTAGCAGAGTACTGACAAGCACTTCTCTCTCTTGGCCACCCCTTCCTTCCCCTCTGCCTTTCACTGCTGTCCAGTAGTTCCCTGCACCGCTATCTCAGCTATGACAGTATACTTGTTTGTGGGCCGTTTGGTATCCTAGCAAAGAAACAGCGCAGCAGCGTAGCTGACGTGGAGGCAGAAGTGACCCCCAGATACCACGGGGATGTACAACACACATCCATTGTGTGGCCAGCCTGTGACAGTTTGAAGTGTGGAGAAACAACACAGGGTGTGTGTGACCCAAGGGCCACCATGCAGACCCACGCACAGTTGTAAAGGGTAAACATACAATCAAAATACACAGCAGAACCATAAGGAAGTGACACGCTGAGCAGCACACTGCAATAAATCATGCTGGTAAGTCACAGCTTCACAGTCATGTATCTAGTATGCATAAATTAGTTTCTGCAAGAAAAGGGCCCGTTACAAATTAAAGAAGCAAATCAATTCCAAAACTGAAGCTTCCTTCTCTCATGTGTTGGTAAAGCAAAAGTTAGTTTAGCTCTACTGTAGTTCTTAAATTGCAAACCCATGAACGTACAATGGTCAATAAAACCTATGGGTAAACGATCCATAGCCAAGTCATCCTGGGTCCCACTTGCACTAGGGTATCACTCGATGAAAAACACACTCCCCCACCACACACTTTCTCCTGTTACATAATCAAAGTTGCCCAATGCCTTTCCTAGCACCAGGCAGCTTCTAAATCAGGCTGTGCTACAGCAAGGAAAAGTGGTGGGGGAAGACTGTGGTCCACCCTAGGCTTCTGAAGAGATTTGCTTATTTTTCCTGGCAACGGTATCTGATACCAGCTGCAGATGTTTTAGACCCATGGCCCTGCAAAAAGTGCTCCTTTATTTCTGTGCTTTTACACTCAAAATTCCTCTCAAAGATTAAATTACATTTTTACATTTACAATGCTTTGCAACAGAACTCCCATACTTAAACCAACTGTATAGATGAAAGAAAAAAAGCACAAAAAAACCACACTGGCTCAGAGTTAGGAAACTGGTGTTATTATGCTTTTTATATATTCAACAGGCATAGCAAGAGACTCCAGCAGACAGTAATTCAGAGCAGGAGCTAAACTTTGCTCTGGAGGAGCCTTTCATTCTCTCAACTGACTATCTGGACAGACAAGTGAGACTAGCCTTGTAAGTTATTAGCTTAATATTAGGCTGTGAAAATATCACCTCAAAATTATTTCACACACAGTCAGAAATACCATTCCTATTTATAACCCTCACTCCCCAAGACCCCATGCATTCTGCATCAGAGTCACTAATCTTTCGCCAGGTCAGTCTATCCATGGGGCAGTACTACTGCAACGCTCACCAAAACTTACTTCTCATCCAAGAAATAGAGCAAATTTCTCCTACTGAAATCAATGACAGGGGCTCCACAGAAAACAGAGTTAGTGTGCATACCAAGAAATATAAATGGGGGAAAAAAACCCCAATGGCTTCAAAGCATAGGTGATCTGATGAAGTATTAATACCACATTGCAATATAGAAAGCACAACAGGCGGGGGGGCGGGGAGGAGATGACACCAAAAACCACACAACTCCTCAAGGGAAAAACATTTGTCATCAGAAGTTAAACCAATCTTTTGGCACTGACAACCTAGGTAACTTAGGATCAACAGTGCTGAGATTCTGAGCCCCACCAGCAGTCCCATAGCCCACCTAGCAAACTTTAGGTTATTTTTAACAGTTTAAACTGAGGATAATGCAGAATACAAAGAAATGCCATTAATAAGTAAGAGGCAGAAGAAAAAGCTCTGACATTTTGTAACCAGCGTCCACAAGCATTTCCCTCAGATGATCTTAGAGCTATCAGGGCATCTAAAATGTCTCTACGTATAGAACAATAGCAAGATGACTAAAAGAAGCCCAAGCATGGGTGAACACAGTCACATCTAGCTCAGACCTGTTTCCTTCAGCTATTTGCATAGCTCCCTGCAGGCCCACATAAGGAAGCACATGTTGCTGGCATTCATTTTAATACCCTAATGAAACCCTGCATGCCAAGCATCCATGATAAAAACATTTCTCAAAGATGCATTGCTCCCTTCTATCCATTTCGGTTTTGACAATGGGTTGTGTTGGACCCAGCTAATGTAGGAAAGGCATACGTAAGGTACTCTGCAGTCTTAGCAGATGACTAAAAGAGCAGCAGCACTAAAAACCTTCCTGGCCTCCACTAAACCTGAAAAACACTCCACGATGGGCAGCCCCTCTCTTTTCACTGCTAATTTTTCCCCTTTCATCTAGAAGGAAGCTTGAAGCTCCCACAAAACAGAAAACATGAACAAATTTTATTTAACTTTTCTTGAAAGGTGCTCATTTACCAGTCTTTCCTAACTTTACAGGCTAAAAAGAAAGGAAAGACAACCCACAGCCACTTAACTTCATCTTTCTTTGGGCCTACAAAGCATTACATTTTACAACAGTGGAATCACAGTAAACCCAAGAAACGCAGATTGTACAAGAGGACAGAGTTTCCTTACAAACAGCAAAACCTGCTGTCTTCAGCAAGTCTGATTAGCTTGGACAAGCTCAACAGCTAGTTTGACCTCATGAAAATTGAAATACGATCCAAGAACTCACTTGACTTGAACAGCTCTTGGCTGCACAGCTCTACAGGAAAGAAAGACTGTTCATGCACAGGTTACCAACACCATTAGGACAACTCAGGAAGGGTGTGAGCAGACACTGATGGGTTGCTCCTTCCCCTCTCTTGCAGGTGGGCAGGGAGGACTAGGACTAGTAGAAGAGCTGGTACATAATGCTCCCTTTACAATTTGTAAAGCTAGAACATACCAGAAGCTAAAATAAAACCCTGTGTTTGAAGAATTACGAAATTGTATAGTCCCATTCTCAGCACCGCAGTAACTCCCAAGCTAAAAAGAAGTGACCAAAAACCTCAGTTGCTCTATTAAAGTGAGGGGACTTACTTGATATGTATCAGCTTAAAATTAGGCCTTTTAATCTACCTTTGAAATAGCATATCCTTCCCTAAAAGACACAAAAAAACTGTATTCTTTCATTTAGAGGAAAATACAGAGGTTTCTCCCCAGTTCATTTTTGTTAGAAAATTCCTTTTGTATATGGTGACTCAAGTCTTTCAGAAGGTCAATGTAAAATCTCCAGTACTTAGACATTGTGTGGTCTGAGTCGCACAATGAAGACAGAGACTGTTTAAACCAGATTTCCTAGCCTTTGTATATCCTCACTTCTTACCACACCAAAGGCCTGGGTCTAGAAAGGGTTTTCTAAAGAAAGGTATCCCTATTTTACTTACTCATCCAGAGAAACACATCTGCACCAAGCAGGAAACAGCCATAATTTTAGCAACTCTTTCGCTCTATTCTAAACAGAGATGCTGACAGGTTTTTAACGAAAGGGACCCTTTCAAGAGTAATGCAATTTAAAATACACAGTACTGCCACATTCGGGGCCATGGGGTTGTCTAAACATTTATATCGGTATAGCTAATCCTACATCTCCCTTGCACAGGTCAATTTATTCCAGAATAAGAGTAGCTGTCTTTTTGTTATTGTGAGGCTTAACTTAAATCACTTCCAAAATAGTATTAACCAAACTTGAAAAAGGCCCTTGTAATAGTTATGAGCAACTCTGGCTTAGAGGAATTTGAGTGCCCTTCACACATTTACAGCTCACCAGCAAGAAAATCAGCACTATGGCATCCAAAATTCCCAACACTATACAGGGCAGTTAGAGAGAGGAAAAAACACTTTTTTTTCTTAATTTCCAAAGGAAGAGTATTAAAATAAAGTATGAAAGTTGGTCTCCATCTTCTTTTTCTATTAGCAGCCTATTTTTGTGTCCCAAAGCTTAACATCTCTCCTCACTATCTGATTTAGAAACACAAACCCTATAGCAGATGCAAACATTCAGTTTTCTGCGTTCTGTAAAGACCAGTTGCCAAACTTGGGTTAAAATGGCACACACACAGCAGGAAGCCATCTTAACTTCCCCACTCATACTGAATACTAATTCTTATTGGACTGTAGCACATGCAAATAGCAACCATTAAGATCGCATCACGAATATTATTTCTTGTACAGCAAAAGCATATTAAACAATATAATACTTGAGATGATAATTCTATGCCCTCGGCCAATTAAAAAAAAAAAAATGTGGTTTTTATTTTTCACAAAGTCAATGCAGTTTTCCAGTGAATACTTGGGGTCATTCAGATATACATTTATATATACAAGCCAAACCAACTTTTCTCCTATCACAAAGTCGGTACCATCTCCTCAGTATAGCTCCAGACAAATAAAAATTTTAATTCCCCTGTCATCAGTATTCAAGAAGCCCATCCATTTAATTATAAAATATGAAAGGTTCAAATCCATAATTTTTCCACTTTTCAAGCAAAAAGAAAGCCTGAGTCGCAGTTAAAAGAAGCAATAGCAAAATCTAAATAAATAAATAAAACATTTCCTTCCTCTTCAGCAAAAACACTGTCAGCAAGTTAAAGCTGCAGTGGCTTTCACTTCAAGTAGATCAGATACAGTTCATGGCAAATTGTAACAACTGTTCACATCGTATTCTGAAACAATGCCTGCAAAATACGCCTTGGTTTTGGGCAGATTCATTGCTTTTTAAGACAACAAAATAATATTTTGCATATTTGTGCTTTAGACTATGACATATTCTCAGACCTAAAGTTTCCATCATTATAAAGGTCACTTAAATGCTGCTCAATTTAAAAAACAGCTACACTAGTACAATTTTCGGGGAGAGAGGCAGATGGCCTTTGGCTAAATCACAGGTCTGTATCTATATCCCCTGTTCTAGTAATGACTGCCTGTGTAACTGGAAGCAAGTCATTACCCTGCTGGACTATCCAGATATAAGAGTCAAATTACAATATGCACCTTCTTTTAAAAGTGTTAAAAACTATGCATAGAGCAAACTATTTAATTATCAGGATGTACTACCACAAACACACACCACCCCCAGAAAGCATTGATAAAAGAAGATTACAAGTCAAGCACTGAAAAAGTTGACCCCAAAATCTGGAATGCACAGCCTGTACAGCTTTAAATTCGGCCCCTCTGTGCAAATGGCTACAGTAAGTCTTCAACTACATCATCACGTATTGTTTTTGCCAGAGGACTCTAATGCCTCGTTCACCCACTAAGTGGTCATTTTCTATTTTGTTTTAATCTTATTGCTCTGTGTGTAACCCCAGGCTTCATAGCCAAGCATATTCAAGCCATGTTCTCATAAGTGAATTATTCATCTCCTCTCAGGATTTTTTTTTTGGCACACCTCACTTTGAGATCTGAGCATACCAGAACCAGTAATGTACTTGCATTGACACGCGTCATTATAGGAACGGATAATTACCCTCATTTTCCACATGAGAAACTGGGGCACTGCAAGATTATGATCCAGAGTACCTGTTAATTAGGGTATCCAGGCCTGTTTGCTTTTTCCCACAACACTGCATATGACCACATTTTCACCACCACTGATAAAAACATCCTCCAGACAACTGGTCTTTCATTCCATTATATTATATTTCCAGTTGCAGGTCCAGTCTGTACAAGGAATGAGACAGGAACCAATGGAAACAGTAGCAAACAGAGATTTAATACTTGTAAGTAAAGAGCATGAAGGGAAGCTGCACAGACAATCCAAAAACCATGCAACTTCTCAGTCCCTGTCTTTGCAACCTTACAGATCGATGCATTTTTAACTTACTGTGTATTCACCAAAAAAAAACTTCTAAAAATCCACAACTCAACAGACAAACTCCATTCTCCTCCTTCCCGGTTTCTCTTACATTAGTGTGTACTCACATCCCCGGAGAACACCAGGAGCATAGCTCCTGTCTGTTGCACTACTGGAGTAACTGGTGCCAGTCACAGTCACTCTGTGTATGGGTTAGCACTGAAACAGTACAACAGACACCTGCTCAGCCTTCGCAGCTCTCCAACTCCAAACTCCAACTTCTTATCATAGTTTCTTTTCCCAAATAGCCCCAGTTCCTCAACTCCAAGCTTCTCATATTAGCTGAGGCTGACCAATAAATGATTCTGGCAATTCAGGCAAACAATTCAATTCTTTTATTGAAGACAAACACCATTTAGCAGTTGCATAGTAAAATCATGCCCACAAGAAATAAAAAAAAGTTACCATATAGTCATATGCAAGCACTGTAATTACATTATACTAACAGGAGCTTTACAAATCCCAAAAAGCGGGCTCAGGCCCTCAAGGCTGAGCTTGGTTGACATCAGTCATGTTCAGTAAGAACTGAAGATTAGTCTCACTTTATTCTTCTACCATAACTTTTGCAGTCCTATGTAGCTTTACACTCCCCTTCTATTTCCCGACCTTGTTATAAATAGTGGGTTTAGTCAGTTCAAATATCAACTAAAGACACAGTATCGACTCAGGACCTTGAAACCATCTCTTACATCTCACAGCTTCATCCTCCTAAGTCATTGGTACTTTCCAGTAATGGTCCTAAATAATGATCTCTATCCTGAAACAGCAAATTCCCTAAGAAAACAGAAATTTGAATTCTTGTATTTGGAGGTTTTTTCCTTTTTGGAGATAGAAGGGGTAAAGAAGTACTAATTGCCTGAATTTACAAGACATCTTGATGCTTAATGATGGAAAACAGTTGTCACTCAGTAACTCAATTCATAAAGAACAGAAGCACCATCATATTCAAAGATGAAAACTTTGAGAACAGGACTTAGGGTAAAAGCATGTTAATCATATTTAAGTAGTGTTACATACCTAAATAACGAGCTGCAGAAGATTCTTCACCTACATTGCAACAATTCAGAATATTCTCAGCAAATTACCAAATTCTTTTCAGCCAAAAACTTCATTATGTTAACAAAGGCTCATTAAATCAGTATTTGACAATTGCATCAATTTATTAGTAACTTCAAGTTCAGGTACACTTTGCAAATACTCACAGAAACCTTCAATCTTGTCAGCTGTCTTGCTCCATGCTACCTGCCTGGTTTCCATTATGACTTGAATAGTCCTCCTTTCTGGACTACTCTTCTTAAGACTGAATATTGTCATAACAGTTCCCAACTCCAAGGTCCTTTTGATCTGGCTTTTCTCATACTCCGGCAGCACTCCATAGTCTATACTCTTTCTGGGCATTTTTTTTTTTTTTTTAAATCAAACTTCTGTGGTTTTCAGTGTCCTGGGGGAAAAAAAAAAAGGGAGAAAATTAAATATTTAAAACAGCATTTTTATTTCTTTAAAAATCACATTTGTGTAAGTTAAAGCTACCTAATAGAGATTCCTGCCAATTCAAATACAAGGCAGATACACAGCTAACATTAACAGCATCCTTTGCACTTTATCCTGAAAGAAAGTACGAACAGTCTTTACAGAGGGCGGCACCAGTGACACTTTGGTAGACACGCTGCTGCGAAATCTATTAAAAACGAAGAGCTGGGTGGAGCAGCTACTGCATGCAATGAATTGTGATCTAAACTTCTCAGCAAGACCAATGCCTCTCTTCTAGCTGCACCATACCACTAACTGCTTCCTCAGCCTTCTAATACAGAAGTACGCTGTGTTCCAGACCAAAATAAAGTAAGCCAAGGTCTGTTTAGCCCAAATACATAAAAATCATATTAAGGGGCATAACTGCCTGTATGCTTTTGTGCATGCACATCTTCAACTGCATGTACAATCCCATCACTACAAATACAGATTTACATCTCTAAAGTCTCAGCATTATGACAGAAAAAAAGCAGAAAAAAACCCAAGAAAGAAGACCTGGAAGAAGTATTAAATGTAAGTATACCTGAGTAATAAGGACAAAAGAGCAAAACACAAAGAATGCAAACCATTGAAGTGCCAGAGAAAATAATACCTAGGTCATAACAAAGAAACCATTTAAGCCTAAATAAAACTAAAGAACACATCGGAAACATTTAAAAAAAAAAAAAAAAAGTGTTCAAACCGAAGCAGAACTATGTTAAAAATCTTTTCTAAAGGAACAATATTTGGTATCTCTGTAGCATTTTCTGCCACATTTTCTGCACCTGTCCTAACCAAGAAATAGCGTAAATGTAATTATACTGCGCAAATTGCTTTGACCATGGCAGTTTATTTCACTTACCAAGCCTCCAACTTTTTTGCCAGTATAACCAGCAGCTAAGGAAGGATTACTTCCTGGGACAGTTACACAAGCAACTCTTGATTAGATAGCCAAAAATGGTACCTAGTACAATTATGAATAGAATCCTCTTCTGTAATATCTAGCAGGTTTTCCGTAGTAAGTATATCACTTACAAATTACACATGCATATCAAATGTAAAATGTAAGCATAACACACCACATATTCTGTCCAAATGCACTTTTACCAAAACAGCACTTCATAGCACTAAGAAGTAAGAATGCACCTCCGAAGCCTTCAAATAGCAATACTGGTTTTTCCCCAGAAAATGGCAACTGTTACTGGTAGGTCCAAAGTAAGATAGACTTCCTCAAAGTTCAACCCTGACTATATTTACCTTGATTTGATGACTTCAAGAGTCTCCTAAGACATCAAAAAATGTGCACTTCAACCCTACCAAATTCCTTTCAAACATCAGATCTGCTTTTATTTATTTTATGCAGAGTGAGATACGTTTGCTCACAGACATGAGCTGACGGACATGAATTGACATAGAGACAGAAGCAGCTCTTATCAGAAATCACCATTCCTACAGGAATTTCTTTATTGTTTTAGGGTATTTGTAGAATTATGTTCCATAAAGAACTCATGAGTTCTATGCGAACTGGAAGTTAAACTTTTCATTCTTGAAACTGAGGATAATTTAATTACCACTACTGTAAGAAATATCTGGAAATCCATTTTGTCCTAAGTATTGACAATCTAGATACCAACATGAGAAAAGAGATATTTGCAACAGATTTGAATCATACTCAAAATCTTTCTACTCTCCCAGGATTTTTTTTTTTTTATATTCCCAGTGCTATCTTCAGATAACCAAAATGCTGTCCCCATGGTGAACTGCAGCAGGTTTGTTCTTCTTCTTGCCCTGTACCACTAAAGAAGCATCAGTTTGCTGCCTGAAGAGACCTCTGAAATCTCAGAAGCGTCACAGGCTCTGCAGCCAGTGTTGCTGTCTTCTTGATATTACATCAGGAGGAGCGAAGAAGTGCTGATGATTGAAGCCTAGCAATCCAATGACAAGATAAGACAAGAAATAATGACATGAGCTTGCATAAACTCGTGCACTATATGAAAACTTAAACCTATATGAGACCTATATGAGAATTTAAGCCAGCTAACTGTCTTTCTGAGAGCTGTAAAGAAAATGAGGGGAAAATACGAGTAAATACAAATACTGAAACAAATGTTGGCTATGTCTAGAAAGTCTCAGATTAGGCACTTTTAAAACTTCATGGCTGTGTTTCTCCTACACAGTCTACTTCTCCTTACTCACATGTCAGGTGGCAGGTATTTGTGTGCATACACTTGGGACACATCTTGTCACAAAACAGCCCAAAGAGAGATGCGTACACAGCAGCTCCCTTAAATATTAGCAAGTTTCTGTGCTTCGGTCTCCCACACATCTTTGCATCAAACAGCTAATTACAAGCCTGATTACTCCTCAGCGAGATTATTTACAAACAGGATGCCTGGAACCTGCTCTTTCACCCATGCATAGAGAAGGAAGTGTATCATTTTAACACAAGTAGCAGAAGTTGCTGCCACACAGTTCCAAATCGCCCCCCTTAATCACATCCCTGAGTAGGACAGGTTTAAAGAATGTCTGCGCACATGCAGCCATCAGCCACAGCATCTCCTCTGGTTCTCTTCCTCTCTCCTCAGTCCACTACTCTCCATTACAAGCAGTTTCAGTTTCCGTGTTGATAGCTAATTCGACCATGCCACTTCTCGCTTCCCCTTCGTAACTTCTTCCAACCCTCCTCCCCCTCACCCCATGTCACTATCTCCTGACCTGCTCTTCACTAAAGAGTGCTCTTTTCTGCTCTCTCTCATTAATACCACAAAACTGTCTTTCAACATCGTATTACTTGCTGCTTTCGGTGCAATCTGTCTGACTTTGAGGCTGTCCGGTGCAATCTTTCCAATCCCTTTTTAATTCTACCACTTCAATAAACACTTTTTTTTTTGTAAGCTAACAGAGAAGCAAACAACAGTCCCTTCTTACCTGCAGGGTGGCTTCTTCTGCATTGCCCACAGTGAAACTGAAGTGCTCTACAGCAGAAACCATGCCTCACTCCATGTTTTGCAAAATATTATACAGGTTATTTGGTGTTTAATATCTATAAGCTTGTTATTGTAGTAAGAAAATGGAGTACCCTTTCCTTACAATACTGGAAAAAATATATATACTCCAATCCTACAACTGAGAGGGAGTGGACAATTTTTAAGGGTAGTAAGCAACGGCAGATTTTAGCCAGAATGTAACTGATCTTTTTTGACTCCCTGGAACTAATCAGATAATCATTTAAATTATCACAGGCTTGCATCTAACAAGACAGCCATAGTCATCTTGTCTTGCTACAATGATTTGTAATAACAGAAATGAAAGGAGGGGAAAATAAAAAATTAAATTAAATTGAAATCTTTGTACAGTGTCTGGTTTTCTGACAAAAAAAAAGAAACCCTGTCTTCTCACTTTACTCTTTTCATTAAGAATTGTAATAAAACGAATATGCCATGATTTGGAACAAGGTTTAACCATTTTAGTAACACTTCACTGCAATAATAAAAACCTCAACTTTTAAATGAGTATAGTTTTTCAGGAGACTATAACAAAATATACATCTGCTCTGCCTTTTACAGTACAAGGTGTAGCTGTAAAATGAAACATGACTTAGAACAACAAGAAAAGGAGTTTCTAAATATAGCTATTTAATAAAAGGCAATGCAGCAGGTTTTTTGAGAGATTAGTCCCTTAGCACAAAGGAACTGCCTCTCAGAGGTGGCTTCTTAAATAGTTTCCGCTGAATATAACATATTGGACTTCCCCTTTTAAAGTAGCTCTTTCTTCCAAAAACAGAGCAAATGGTGTTTTTAGTCTAACTTAAATCCTAAGTCATAAGCCAACTTTTTAACTTACTATGAAACAACACCGTAGCTGATACTTCATCAGAAAAGAATGTCGTAATATTTGATCAATCTAACTGACTTCTATATTGTTTTGGCTACCTGCTCCAGTTTAAGAATAACGTCACAGCGAGCTTCCTAACAGTAAAACACATGAGAACATGAATGTTCCCAAAAGAACTAATGGAAGCCCTTGATATTAACCTAACCTTTTGAATATTAAGAGTCATCTTACACTCGCCCGCAGGTGCCCTTCAGCCTTCTTACACCCATCACTGCACAACTGCTTGAATCAACAATATATCTACCCATTCACGCAGCAGAACTCTGTAATGACCCTCATCACCCCATTATCTGGATACCTCTAAACCAGCGGGGTATGAGCTACAAGATACCCTTATGTGCAAAAGAAGTATTACTGCTCTTCTACCGAAGAGTTATTGAAGCCTGAAGTAGAAAGTCCAGCATCACTTACACGATTCAACAAGTGAGCTAATAATCACAGAAATATAAGCTCTAGTTTAGTCACAGACACCATTTCCCTTTGATTGCAGGCACTATAGGAGCTAAACTTTGATGGGACCATTTGATACTGTTTGTGTAAGAGTAGTTCTGATATTGTTTTTTTATTGAAAAGCCTGACCCATTTGGACTAAAAAGTCAGAAAGACTCACTGCAAGTAACCAAGTGAACATCGACACAGGAAAAAAAACCCTACTTAATCTATCCAAAAACCTGTATATTTTTACTTATTACTGTACCAGAGTTTCAGAAACAAACCCTTCTTATCTGAAGATCAGCCTACAACTCTTTTTGTGATAACACAAAGAAAGAGAGGGAAAACTGTAGTAAAGGCAAACTATAAATGTACAGGCTAGCAAAGAACCATCTCAGATAAGCACTGATGAATCCATACTCTGTTATAACTTCACCCATATGACACAGCAGGTGCTTTCCAGGCACACAAGGTCAACCAAGAAGTGCAATCCAAAGTTTGACTCCAAAATTTCTAAGTTTTCCCACGAGCTCTGGGCACTACGAAAGGGTTGTTGCATCCTCTCCCCCTAGCCCTGCCTTTGGATACATTTAGGACATCACCTCACCCAAGTCGACACTGCCTCAGCACAGCACTACCAGTATGGATATCCACCAGCAACACCAGTTCAGTACCACAGCGCTAATAATTAATAACAATCAACGCACGCCTCTTTGCGCAGAGCTTTGCGACGCAGCTGCTGCCCTCG
>NW_009222891.1:261-479 GCF_000690835.1 Fulmarus glacialis | reverse complement strand
GGGTGGGTTTTTTCACTTAGAAAAACCTGTAGAACACTTCTTTTACAGAAATTATTTTTTCTTGCTTAAAGAGACACAAACTAAGCTGGAGCCTGATGTTGTCCTGGGGGAGAGAGGGGCCCCCGGGGCTGCCCAGGCTGCTCTCAGAGCGGTCTGCGGAGGGGCCGTGGGGACGGTGACCACTGCGCAGCATCCCTGCCCGGGCCCTGCAAACGGGG
>NW_009222891.1:0-227 GCF_000690835.1 Fulmarus glacialis | reverse complement strand
CTGGTTTCCTTTGGCTGAAGGAAACAATCATTTTCCTTCAAGTAAAGCCGTTCCTTCGGCCCGCAGCGGTGCTCCGCGCCAGCGATGGGTGCCTTTACCCTGGCTCCACCGTTAAATTCCATTTCTAAACAAACAGAAAACCAAAACTTTTTATTTAGGTCAAGGATCTGCCACGTGGCTGGGGCCTGTCGGCTCTGCAAGGTCACGGTGGAGGGACCAGGGTGGGA
>NW_009222890.1:1154-3380 GCF_000690835.1 Fulmarus glacialis | reverse complement strand
GCTGCCGCCGAGACGGGGGCATGCCTACCCTTTCATTAAGCTTTTGTTTCAAAAAGGAGGGCTTGAGGACTCTCCTTTTTTGTCAGAAATACCCGTGGAGGCACTGGAGGGTGCAGAGGCCACGCGGGTTGGGCTCAAGGTTTTTTGGTGTGTGCTAATGTGCAGTGAGGCAAGGGATCGGTGCCGCACTCCCTGATCCATCACGGCTAACTGGCAAATTTAGAAAAATCTGCTATCTCCAAGACGTCGAAAATCCAGAGCTGCATCAGTGCTGCAAAGCTGGTGCAGTGCGCTGTGCACATGCTGCAGGAACGGAGCAGGGAGCGCATCCCCTCCTGCCCTGAACCGCAAGCGAGCCGCAGAATATGAGCCAGGACAAGGCACGCGACTGAACACTGCACCCACTGTCCCACCCCGCTTCGTGTCTCTGGATGGCTACGATTAAACCAAATACTCTCAGGGCAGGGCTATGCCCAGACCGCACTTGTCTGACCACATGCAATGTCATTCTGAACACCTGAGATGAAAACGGAGAAAAAATAATCGGTTCCATTAATACCCTGTAGCTGATGGACTCTGCTATCCAGCAGCCACTCCTGTACACGGGCAGCTCCCAGTGGAGCCATCTTCTCCCCGTGCAAAGGAGCAGCCGCTGGAGGGAGGGAGGGAGGGTCCTCCAGCGACCTGCTCGGCCCCCGCGCCCAGGTGCTGCAGGGGCTGCACGTCCCCCTGCAGACCCAGCCGTGCTGGGTGAGGGAAAGACGCTTCTTGCCGCCTTCTTGTCTTCAGCTGTCATTTGAACATCACTCCTTGTATGAGCTGGGGACGCCATGATGAAGGCCAAAACGCCATCCACAAATTCTGTCCGTTAAGCTGGTGACATTCCTAACATTTTCGGGTGGTGATTCCCATGTGCCTGGGGACGGCCAGCATCTGACGCAGACCCAGCAGTTTGGCTTTTGAAGGACACTCAGCTCTCCTGAGTGTCCTGTCTGCAGTATCCAACGCCACTGTAACCTGTATGTACAGGCTATTGCAGAACCTCAGTCATTCGCACTGGGTACGTGGAGGATGTTGTGAATTACTGAATTTGTCAGGTTAGCAGTACGAGAGCAAACTGTTCAAAAAGACAGAATAATGCTTCACAAAATGCAATTTAACTTACTTTCTTACCTGTATGTTGATTCCTATTTATGCTAATTCATAACAAATTATGAACTGTAGTATGTAATTGGCAAAACGACAATAATACTTTAGTAAGCCTAGAGGGGTTTCTGGTTTGTTTTGGTTTTTTACACTCCATCGCTTACATAGGTAGGCATAGACATGGCTGGACCCGTGTCCCCATGTAACCGACACACAGACATAGAAATGCCATCGATTTCAGAGCACAGCCTCACTCCACGCAGCAAATGAAGTCATTTTATCAAGTGCCGGGATTGCTTTGCGAGGAACTGTGGAAGGGACACGGATCCTCCAGGTAAAGTCTGAGGCACACCAGGACGCGGCCAGGTACGAGTACGCTGCTCCGCTTGCTGGAGTCCTCCCACCAACGGCTGTCGCTGATCGGGGGCACTCCTCTGGGTCGCATCCTGCTCTGCTTCCTGACAACACTCTGATGGCTCGGAAAGAGGACGGACCAACAGACGGTGACTGACTGCCGAAGGGGAAGAGACACTGTGGGCACCCCTGGGAGGAAAGGCACCCGTACAGCATTGCAGCAGGACATCTAATTATTAAGTTTCAAATCCCGGGTTTTATCACTCAGTCTGCACAGCTAACAGGGCCTGAGCTAGAGAGCGCGGGCTGGGTGTGCATTCCCCTTCCAGAACCGGGCATTTGATCTGTAATTGTTTTTCAATGATTGTATCTTTTTCGGTGATATTGCTTTACACGGCTGGGTTTTGTACAATATTGAAAATCAATAAAAATGCATGAAAAAATGTTTCCCCCCCCCTTAAAAGTTAAATGGTCTTGTTAGGATTCCGGCACTGCTATTTTAAATCAGTTAGCCTACGTTTTCCTTCCCGTGCTCTGGGACAGCTCTACCTGCACGAGCCCCGGCTGCAAGAGCCAGCACTGTGGCTTGGCTGAGGACGAGCAGGAGGTGCTGCCCGGAGAGCCCGGGTCCCCGGCCCGACGAAGCACTCGGCTGCCTGCTTCAAGCCACTGCTGCCTGGGGCAAGTCCGAGGTGAGATTACCCCTATGGCCACAGGCGCTTTGGC
>NW_009222890.1:0-1137 GCF_000690835.1 Fulmarus glacialis | reverse complement strand
GAAAGAGACCTTCCCCCAGTTGTACGGGGAGCCCGTGGCAGGAGGAGCCGGAGCTCCTTGCCAGTACAGTGCATCTCACGGTGCTCCGATGTCCTTCTGCATGGCTTGTCAGCACCGGAGAAAGCAACCACGCTCACAAACTTACAAAGTGTCACCAACGTTGCTTCTTTTTTTGTTTCCTTACTTGTACAGCAAACCCAAGTACAATAAAGCGGAAAAAACCCCCCACAGCAACCTGTTTACTCTCAACTCCAGATTAGGATTGGGTTATAGATGCTACATGAGGTAATGAGCATGATGAGATGAGAACAGGGGAGCTACTTAAAGAGATTAAGGGATTCACTGCAGTGTAATTGAAAGGACCGACAGCCTCATTGTGGCCATTAATAGCTAAAGGAAAAGGAGCCCAATCTGCTGCAGCGTTAAGCAGCAACACCAGCCAGAGTGACCGTCTCCAGAGAGCGGTACCCCTGGACACAAGGCAGGAAGCGCTCAGGGACGCCCGCACCCCAGCGCGGGGTCACACCGACCCGCCAGCCCTTGTACACCCTCACCACGTCGGGACACAGAGAGAGAAAACGACCGCTTAGTGCTGGCTGGGTAACTGGAGCCTGAAAGAAGTGTTTCACATTAAATTGAAACATTTATATTCCTGAAACGAAACTAAAAAATATTTTTGGTTTGATAAGAACATCTTGTTTGATGCAAGCAAAATCTTTAACTTCAGACTGTGGGGTTTTTTTAAAAAAAGTTCCATTTCAAAAGAAAACCTTTTCGAATGAAACTGAGACAACGTTTTCATTTTTCTAATTTTTCTAAAATGTCTTCACTTTTGTTCAACCTTCTGTCAATTTAATGCAGCTTTGCAAACTTTTTAAAACCGTTTTTCTGAAAATAAACGATTTCCATGTATGTCCTGGGTGACTGCGTGAGACTTTGTACCCACGGTTACGCAGGGAGAGGTGATCTGCTTTCCAGGCACATTTTGTGGAGAATTTTCCCTTCGTGTTAAGTTGTGGTAATAGACGTATAACTGGCCGTTCACGTTTCATTTACAAATATGATGCATACCCAAATTCACAACGTGCCTGCGAGGACAAACGAAACCTCGGCACGCACGCGCGGGGCGCTGCCCCC
>NW_009222889.1:13025-13382 GCF_000690835.1 Fulmarus glacialis | reverse complement strand
TGTGGCGCTTTTCCGCGGGCAGCATCCCGCGCCCGGGTGCCCTGGCTAATTATTCCTCCTGGCTAATTACTGACAGCAACGGGAGACCGGGCGGGATGTCCTGAAAGGTTCCCCAGCTAGGACAGAGGGACTGCAAGTTGCAATAGAGATACACCAGTAACAGGGCACTAATTGCATTAGAATAAATAAATAAAGACATATGTAAATAAAGTTTTGAGGGTCGCCAGCTGAGGGGGAGAAGCCTGGATAACCCCTCCCGGGGTACATATACCCTTGGGAAACAGCCCCCCCGGTGCAGCCGGCTGCCAGGCTGCGCGCACGGTTTTTCTGAGCCAACGGCCAGGACCAAGGACCGTG
>NW_009222889.1:8380-12977 GCF_000690835.1 Fulmarus glacialis | reverse complement strand
CTGCTGACCGGCCACCCAGCAGTGTGTGGGGGTACGCAGGTCTTCCTCGTTCGGTCCTGCCGGCCTGTACCTCCGGCATTTGTGGGTGGCAGCGAGCCCCCCGCGGGCAGCAGCCCAGCGAGAGCGGCGCTCCGAGTGGGACCCCCACCTTGTTTGGGGAACCCAATCACCGCCACTCAAAAAATAAACCAGAGCAAACATTTGAGTCTTGTTTTTGTTATGGGTTAGGCCCCAAAAACTGGTTACAGCGACGCCGATGTGGTTAGGGGCTGGTAAATGCATCTGTTTTCTGGCCCTACCCATAACGAAGGGACAGAACGTGACAGCTGCTCTACAGCCACCATCTGCCCCGGAAAGCCACGTGTGGGTGCCTGCGGGCAGAGCCTGGGCCGTTAGTCTCTGAATGGAGGCGGGTGATGTAAACGCGCAGCCGATGATTTAACAGTAATGAACGCCGCTCGCCGTTTTCCCCAAGTCACCGAGCGCAGGCTAAAGGGCAAGTGACCAGCAAAACGGTAGCTTTTGAAAACGGATGTCAGTGAGAAGTTGTATCAGTGAGTCCATACAACGCAGATAATTACAGTCTCATGGCTGATGGTTTTTAATCAGAAATATTCAGTCTTCATCCACTGCCGCTCTACGTGCACCTTGGCAAGCCTTTTTTACCACCGCGGGACAGAGTGCGGTGAAACGCGGGGTCCTTGCTGATCCCCCAGGCAGCTGCCCCGGTCCTCTGACACCCCAAGAGGTATGAGCTGGTCATTTTGACCAACGCGAGCACAAAACCAACTCAGCTATCAGTCTGGTGAGGGGAAGAGCCTCCTTCGGAGCAGTGGTCTGCATTGAGTCTCCTTCCCCTCTCCATCGCGATTAAACCCCAGCAGCCGCCTCGGGCGCAGTGCTGCTGGGTGGCTGCCACTGCCAGAACCCCGAGAGCCAGCTTGCCCTGGAGTCACTTTGGGGCTGGTGACCAGCTTAATTCCCCAGCACGCTTGGCTGAGCATTCCCCACCCCCTTGCAACTGCCTCCTATTCCAGGAAGGAGCGCACAAGCCTTTGCCTCACTTTTCACATAGCTTTCAACAGCTCCAATGTCATTGCCTAGGCGACCGGGACGCTACTTGATTGTAGTGCAGTAAATAACATAGATCCTCAATCCCAGGCCGCTCCTGTCTGCGGGAGACCTCCGGGGGAACTCGAAACGCTTGGGGAGCCAGAGCAGGTAGGAGGAAAAAAAACGACAAAAGGAAACCCCTTGCTATTTGTGTGTGTGAGTTACTCAGCACGACCCTCTCTCGAGCGCTCGATAATGCAGCTGGAAGATGACTTGCGGCCGTTTTGCTTTGTGGACTGGTTACACAATATTAAAGCGTCTCGGAAAGTTTGCTCCCAAGTGCCTTAGATCCGGAGTTAAAGCACTTGCGGAGGAAAAACCAGCCAAGGCTTGAATGGGAAAAGCAGAGGTGGGGCTGGTACCGGCGGGATGCTGAGGCTGGCTGCCTGCCGCCGGGTCCCTAGGCAGGGCTGACGCTCGGCTGCCAGGGAGGGAGGGAGAGTTGGCTGGTTTAGCCTCCTGCCCCATCACGAGCTGCTCGTCGATGACTCTATCTGTCAGAGAGGATTTCTGTTGAACCTGCCTGCTGCTTGGAAAGAAAATTCTTAATAAGCTGCTGGACCCCAAGGAGGGCTCCTGAGATTCAAGTGTGCTACGAGAAATCTCACTTGCCCTCAGTCGCTTTTACAAGCCTCGTTTCACAGGTGTGAATTTAATAATCTGGGAGAAATGAGCAATAGCACGGGGTAGTGTTGGCACCTTGGGATCTGTAAACATTTTGCAAACATTATTTGCTGCGGGCTGGATGAGCCTGATGGTTCTCGTTGTGCAGAGGAGGGGAGGAGAGAAGGTCCAGGGGCCGGTTCACAAACCATCAAGCAATACACAACAGCTCGATGTGAGAAATGGCTCTCAAAAGTCTTCCTCGCTCAGGATGGGCCAAGAGTATTTAGGAATTAGGAATAGCCCTATTATACAGGTTTTGTGCATTTGTCTCCCTTTAAGGTGGCTGCAAAATGCTGTCACATTTCATTCTGGGCTGTTAAAGTGGCAGGATAGTGACAAATATGTTATTACTAGGTGAAATAGCAACAGACATTTCGAAGTGCCTAAAACTGAGGCTTAAAGTTAATGGTGAGATCAAAGATGCTCCTTCTAGAGACTGCAGAAACTCAGCTGCCAGGCATCACTCTCAGCAAGGCTTCAGCCCCCTCATTACACCCGCGGTACCCTTTACCTTCCATATACTGATGAAAGAAGGAAGTTGAATTTGTAATAATTCTAAGAATATATTCAGACTCTGTGGTCAAAACACAAACTGTGGGCTGAATGAAGCGCAGTTGAATATATGCAAGTTCATCTGCTCTGCTTCTCCAGAGAGTTGTTCTCCCGTCTCGGGACGGCTGTAGTGGACCTTGATGCATGCTTTTCCTTCTCCTTGTGTCCCTGGGGCTGGGGGAGAAACGGCTGCTTCAGCTGAGCTGGGGCTGACTTGGCATTTTGGATATAGCCAAAGTCACAGCAGTGGGGAAAAGACTGAGGACGCTGAGTATTTCCATACTAATCCTTTGGAAATCCCTTCAGTGGCAATTCACAGGGAAGGTACATGGACAGAAGGAACCGGTCCCCGGAGCGACCCAGCCCGCTCCCGCAGCCCTGGGGGGTGGCAGCCCCCGCCTCGGCGCTAAGCCGCAGTGGGCTGAGCTGAGCCCCAACGCAAGCGAAGGTGGTGGATTGCCTCTTTGCAGGCTTTGTCTCGGTACTCCTGGCCCTTTTTTTCCGTGTGCAGTTTCCCTGCAATGCCCTGACTAGCAACAGAGGGAAGCAGCAATCCAGCGAATGGTGGAGCCGGCTTGGGGAAGCACGCGGAGAGCAGCTCTGCTGCGTGAAAACAGGCAAATCACGCCAGCAGCCTTGGTGCCCAGCACCAAACCCCCTGGTTGGCATGTTTCAGTCCTTCTTCCGCTAGAAACCTGCAACAAATCCGGTGTATGTCCTGCCGCAGGCTCCCCCAGCTGCCCCCGTGCCAGCCCCGCGGCTCGGCTGTCCCGGTCGGCCACGCCAAGCATCCCCCATCGCGCCCCTGCTGCGTCGAGGCAGAAGGGACAGAGGGCCCCTTGCCGCACCCTTCCCTGGGCAAAGGGATCTTCGGTTCAAGAAGCAGGTTTGGGTCTATGGAGGCGTTAAATCCTCCTGGTGGGGGTTTGGCTAGAGAACTCTCTGGCAGAAGTCGGGGTGATGCCTCAGGTGCGTCCTTTGCTGCTGGGAAGCGGGTGGCGTCAGGGAGCTGACACAGTTACGGCAGAGGCGAAATAGCCTCCAAACGGACCTGGGGGGCTGGAAGTGACAGAGAAGCGGAGCTGGGCTGTGGCTGATCTCTAGCTCTGCCGCCGCTGCTGTGTTTAGCCCCAGGTTACTTGCCTCCCAGTGCCATTTACATAGCCTATAGGCACTGGGAAGGTAATTATATCCAAGCCATCTAGTAATGCATCTCTAGCAATGCAGAATTAGTCTCTAAGGTTCTTCCTAGTTCACCTTTAATTAAGCTGTGCCACAGGGCCTCCACTGCTTCGGATGGGATGTTTTTTCCTTCTGCTGGACCTCACCATCAGAGCGCTTTCCCGACTTCCCTGAATGTGAATGCCTCCACCGTTCATTGCATAATGGGACTCTAAATGGCACCGTGTTTTAAGAGTAAATTACACTGTCATCGGCACCACTGCCAACCTTGGGGAACTCTATTTGCAAAGTCTTTTGTGATTCTTTATCATCTTAGATGCCCGGCTGTCAGGCTGTCACTCTTGCTGCAGAGATGCTTCCCAAGATGTGCAATGATCACTGCAGCAGGGATGTGCATCAGCAACACCGAGAGCCCGAGCTTCTCTTTGTACCATGGAGTTTAGAGCTCAAATGTGAGAAGATACTGGCCTGGCTTTGCAGCGCCGATTGTGCTTTGAAAGAGAAAGGGAACTTCCAAAACGCCCTTAAAATATTCAGATTTTTTTCCTTTTGAAAACGAGTGCAGCCACGTGGTTAGAGCTGGTGTCACCCATCATGACCACACAGCCGGGGCGGTGCGGAGGTGCTTTCTCCACTGAAGGGAAAGGCCTGGCTCCTTCCTGAAGCTGCCGCTGCCCTGGGCCAGGGAAAGCAGCATGGAAGCAGGGTAAGGCCACCAGCAGTCGCCTGCCTCAGCTCTAGGCTTTTCCTTTCCTCAAAGCTGCCGCGTAGGTGCTTTCATTTCTCTGTGCGTCACATGTGGGATGGGGAGGGATGGAAGGACACCAGACTCTCACTGCTAGCTATCTGTGGTGAGTCCCGCGGGGAAGGAGCCCTCCTCCGCTGTGGCAAACCCTCCTGGAAGAGCATCTGCGGATGCCGTGTCTCGCAGACGAGTCGCGGACGCAGCAGAAGGCAGCCCGCAGGATCAGCCGTCGGGGGACACCGCCCTGCTTTCGTTTTAACGCCTGGCCCCTCCAGCCGCCCGCTCCCCAGCTGACTCAGAGGGGCCCGGGCGACCCCGAGCATCACTCAGTTAGAAAGC
>NW_009222889.1:5892-8363 GCF_000690835.1 Fulmarus glacialis | reverse complement strand
CTCGAGCCCCGAAAGCAGGAAGTTTTCAGGCTTTCACTATTAGATGTCGGTACCAAGTTGAAACGAGATGCTAACACTGGCGTGGGTAAAAGGAGTAGCCAGATGGTGCCTGGGGCACATCCATGTCAGCCAGGGCTGGGAAGCGGTCCCACTGCTTCCAGGGAGTGGGTAAGGGAGGAGGAGGACGATGGCCAGCAGCGGAAGGCAGCGTGGGGCTCAAGATGGCTCCACGAAATCTGCCACTCCCGCTGCTGGCGTCGGAGAGGTGCTGGGCACAAAGGCAGAGCCGCGGTACGCTGCGTGCTTCCTTCGGCACTTGAAAGAGGCCAAGAAATTTTGTCCAGGGACAAGAGGAACAGACTGGATTGAGGATGACTCTGGCTATGCCTATGCAGTAGCATTTAGAAGGCTTTGGCTGAAGAATTGGCTTTCCCACAGTCCTCCCGTGTGCAGTCCCGGGTAAACGGTGTGCTTTCTCCCAGTAACACTCCCCTGTCTGCAAAGCAGAGGCAACATTCCCACCTTGTGTTACTTGGGGCACATAATATTCCATTCAATAAGGTTTGCAAGCTGCTTAGAAATGGGAAGGTCATTTTAATGTCTGAAGAAGTAAGATTTAGGATGTCTGCATCGTGGCTTCACTGTAAGCGTTCACTATGCATCTGGGTGTCTTGCCTTTATGCCTTTATGGATTTGTGGGCATTTGCAACTAGAGCTTCCTGAGAAAAATATGTTAGCCTGTCAGCAATGTTCCTGGGATAAAAGCTGCCTCATGCCTAAAACAGACAAACCAGATCAGGGCTGAAGGGCTACATCAAAATAGAGCACAGGCAGACTTCTTTTGAAGTTGTTTAAGTGGCCACTGGTGACTGGGGATGCCTGAGCTCCTGCCAGCGCTCAGAGCTCCTGCAATCCCGCTTTCTTGGCACACCTTGCTCGGAGCCGGTGGCACCCGAGGACATTTCGTATACGAGCCTACAGGGTACAGCCCGTGGCCTGAATTTGTGATTCAGAGACAGGAATGTCTCTCCTGTATTCCCCAGATTCGCGGAGGTGGATTTCCCCACCCCAGAGCAGAGCAGAGACCGCACCGAGCAGCCCGGCAGCCCGGACCCAGGGCTGCAACAAGGGTGCCTTCGGCTCTGATTCCTCCTGCAAGGTTGGTTTTTTATGCCACCTAGCTTGGGCTTTCAGTTTGATTCAGAGAGTCGATACTCGAGAGTGTGGTATTGCTGTGTCTAACCAGGGAGCCTAAGCCCTTTGCTGAATGAAGCCGGCCCAAAGTGATTACTAAGAACCGTTGTGCGAAGCCTCCCCAGGGCTGGGGGAGCTGCTTGTGTGGGTGAATCACACCGTAAAGATCTTAAATGGCAGCCCTGAGTCACAGGATTGGTGCTTAGCAGAAATGGGCTGACATCCCAAAGCCCTGCCACTTTGGCCCTTTCCAAAATACCCACATATCTGTAATAACACTGGCCCGCTATGTCATCACCAGGAGTACCACCCCTACGGGAAAGCCTGGCAGTTTTATTTTGTTATCTGTAGTCCTGGTCTGCAGTGAGGGTGTTTCCAGTCGCCTCCTGTCCTGTGCAAGCCATCTTTCGGTGCAGCAGACTCCAGGGCAGGCTAAGCTTGGGCTGCCACTCCGGCACGCCGCTCCTTGCCTGCAGCCCACTGCGGGGGTGAGGGGCACCATCTCCCCATGATGGACACTTTGGGGCTCCGGTCCCGGCCATGCCACCGGGAGCGAGGTGGGAAACTCCTGCCCTTTGCCGGCCGCCTTGCTGAGGTGAGATGGTGCTCTAGCAATGCTAACCTTGCTGTTTCTCTTTGCCCCTAGAGTGATTTATCCGTTGTCAGACTCCCCCTCTGTGAAGATGTCCCAGTCATCTCCAGCTGATGAAGGCACAACGTTTGAGCACCTCTGGAGCACCCTGTAAGTGGTGGCTGATCATTTGCCTTGAGGTGTATTCTGAGGCAGAAGGGGCCCTTTGCTCTGTAATCTGTGTTAGCGCATACCATTACTGTGGCCGGAAGGGAGACAAGTTTCTTTTGCATGCTCCAGTTTTCACGTATTCCTTTTCCACATTCAGAATTTTGCTTCCAGACTCCGATCTCTCTGCTCAGGTCATTTCATTTGCCAAAACCCTTTGCCCTGGTGATGCTAGACAGTTCAAAGACTGTGGGGTTTGCATATGCTGAAAGCAGGGCCGCACAAACCTTGTTTCAAGGTATTGGACGCCGTTTCTGAAAAGGGTTGTGCAGCCACCAGCATTTCTGAAGTGCACCATAAATACAAAGGCAGGAGAGCTGCAAAGCACGGCACAGCGTTCCCACAGCACGGCTGCCCTCGTGCACGTCGGAGGTCAGCGTCGGGGCACGCTTCCTCTTGCTCGAGGAAGCAAAGGTGTTTGGGGAGCAGAAATGCCTCCGCAGCAGCCAGGAAGGGGAGACACTGACTCATCCTCGCG
>NW_009222889.1:2533-5878 GCF_000690835.1 Fulmarus glacialis | reverse complement strand
GCCCCCCCCCCCCCGCCCCTGCCTGCGGGGGAGCCCCACCGGCCGCGGCAGCACCCGGGGGCCCTGCCCGTGTCCCCGTGGGCTCAGCAGGGCTGCAGGGCGTGCGCCCAGTGGTGCTGCTCTCGGAGCCAGCCCTGGCCAGCCGCGGCTGAGTACCGACACTGGCCGGTTTTCCTGAACCGTGGCCCTCAGAGCTGGCGTTGGTATGTGACACTGTCTGTCTCATGTATAGGTCCTTTTCTTGATGCAGTGCTGCAGGGCCGCATGGAGATGGTGTCAGGGCCAGAGCGAAGGTCCCCTTTCAGCTGGGACCCTTGCCTGGGGTGTGCAGGGGACACTGGGACCAAGCCTGGCAGGATGCGCTCTTACTCGTCAGTCTTCACTCATGAGGTCATGAGGCTTGGTGGCTGCCTAATTAAAATGGATATTTTCTAAAATTAAACATCTTCTAGTCACACCAAGACTTTTGCAAGTCTTCTGGCCTTTGAGCCTCACACTCTAATCAAGCAAGGAAGAAGGACTGTGCTTCATTTCATCCTCTTTCTTCCTTGGCATCCTCTCACTTAAAGACGTCCTGAGGTGACAGAAACGCTAGAGCAGCTGGGTAAATGAAAAACTTCCCAAGTCTCTGCTTGCTTTACCCACCAGGCAACAGTTTGCCTGGCCAAAGCCTGCTCTGCCATGTGAGAATACAAGCAGAGGATGGAGAGAGAAGTTGAGAAGGGAGCAAGGTTCAAGGGCATCGCGAGTTGCTGGGTGGTGGTGGTGCAGGCTGCGCTGGAGAGCTGGAGGGCTGACTGTGCCATCACCTTTTCCACAGGGAGCCAGACAGCACCTACTTCGACCTCCCTCCATCCAACCATACTGGCAGCAATGAGGTCGCCAACCGCACAGAGGTCACGATGGACGTCTTCCAGATGAGAAGCATGAATGACTCGGTCATGGTGAGTGTGCTCAGACTGCACAAATGGGACCTGCATCAAAGACCAGCCTGTTTTCCCCGCAGTGGGTTGGGGGCTCAGGGGTAGGAAGTGGGATGCTTGCTGGTTCATAAACCGAACACAACCACTGCAGGTGCAGCGCTGCTGCCGTTTGTGCAGGGTCTGATAACCTGTAATCGATGACTGTACTGCAGGATTGCAGCTGGGTGGTACAGTGTTCCATAAAAGAGTGTCTACTTATTAATAGATAACATTGCTGCATGCAGCAGCAGGGGCTCTGTGCTGTAACAGCGGTGGAGCTCGAGTTCCTCAACAGGAGGAGAGTATAATTCGCTCCAGTACAAACATGCTGTGTAGTGAAAGCCGTTTGTAAGCTGCTGGCGAGGCAGAGCTGCTGGAGGGGCACGGCGTGCTCCCCATGCCCAGCTCTGCTTGTCCCCCCAAACCCCCGCCCCTCCCCCCGCCACAATCCCCGAGGGCTCGTGCCATCGCCCTTCCCTCCAAGAAGCTGGTGTGTCTCTGTCTAAGGCAAAGGGTTGGAAAAGCACAGTGGGCGTGTGAGATGTCCGGGTCACTTGTGCACGTTCAGTGCTCCGCGCAGGATGGCCTCCCGGGAGCATCCCTGAAGCAGTGCCGGCCGTTGGCAGCATCTCCCTCCAGAAAGTCGCCTTTTCCCTCCTCGCCAGCTTGCATCCCCTCCCCCAGCCCCCTTTTCCCTCGCTTTTCGCTTGCTTTCCCTCCCTTCCTCGGCCTTTGTCTGCAGCGGGCAGGAGCCTGGCAGAGGGATCAGGCGGGGGCGGTGGTGCTAATTGGGGAGCTGCCCCTCGCTGAGCTTGCCGTCGCATTTCTTCTTGTTCCCGCTGTAACCGAAGCCGAGCCCGGCAGGAGCCGGTGCAGCCCGGGGTGCTGCCAGGGCCAGGCGAGCCCTGCCCTTGCAGGGCTCTGAGCACAGTGGCTGTGCACAGGCAGGCAGAGCTGGCCCTTGCTCGGGATAATGAGCCGGTTGTAAATATTTGCATTGGCCTGATCGTGCAGCCGAGCGCTGCGCTGCTGAGCTCCCAGTGCTCCGCGGCCGGCTCTCGCCGGCTGGCATCACCGAAACGCGTGGCAGGCTGACATGCATGAAAATAAACGCACAGATAACATGATGCTGCCGGCCTGAAAGAAAGGCAAGACACGGGAGCTGCAGCGGAGGGACCGCTCAGTCCTCGCTGTGATGCCTGCTGTTTGTGGTGCTCAGCAGTGCTGGAGCAGATGTGCGGGAAGCAGTGGGTGCTGCGGTGCCCAGCACTGGTGCTGATGCTCGGTGGCTGCGAGCAGGCCACCCAAACGCTCTGTGACCTGCCCTCAGTTAGGCGTGATGCTCCCTCCTGGCATTGCGTGGGCACTGCATTGCTCCTGAAAACCTGTTTCAGGGTCCTGCAGGAGGGGTTCCTGTAATTAAAGATGTGAACCATTCCTCAGCCACCCTTTTTGCGTACAGAGGACAACTTCAGGACTGGGAGTTTGTGCAGTGATTTAGGGTTTACGTACGACACTGCCACTGACCTACTTGTGCATGGGTCCGCACGTGCACACCAGTGTTGGGAGGTGGGTGATGCACGCTGGTTCCACCTTTGAAAAGATGCCACTGCTTCTCTGCTTCAGCATGCAGCCTTCCATGGTGGGGTCTGGCTATAGGAAACACCATTCACCCCTCTGCCTCAAGTTGGAAGGAAATCTGCCTGGTCGCTCCAGATATCTATCTCTCCATCTATCCGTATCTATCCGTCTAGATATCTATCCATATCTATCCAGATATCTATCTATCCATCTATCCATATCTATCCAGATATCTATCTATCCATCTATCCACATCTATCCGTCTAGATATCTATCCATATTTGTCTATCTAGATATCTGTCTAGCCATCTATCCCTCTCTATCCATATCTATCCGTATCTATCCATCTAGATATCCATCCATCCACATCTATCCACATCTATCCATCTAGACAGGGATAACTCAGAGCTATCTCAGAGTCACTGCATCGTCCGGTCGATGCGAGTGCAGGCACTTCGGTCTGCTGGTGAAGGGTGCCGGACGAATGTGTTTCCCGCCCAGTGAGGCTGCAAGCAGCTTGCTGGAATGGGATCCGTCCGGGTTTGATGATGGAGCTGGACCCCCGCTCTCCCTGCGGTGGGAGTGGTTGGTATCGCCCGGTCCATCACTGGGCAAGCTGGGGCCTGCCCTGTGCTTTAATGAATAGTCATGAGGGACAGAAAGGGGTGGGCCCCGTTTTGTTGTTGGATGCAGCTAGTTGACAGAACTAAGGGAGATGAAAAAAGCAAAAAAGCCAACACACGGCGGCACACGGCTGGCCGGCACAGCATCCCTGGCGCTGCCCGCCCCGGCCCTGCTCCCG
>NW_009222889.1:0-2080 GCF_000690835.1 Fulmarus glacialis | reverse complement strand
TCGGTGGCTCGGTTGGCGTTCCTTTCTTGCTTTGCCTGACCCGGCGCTTGCAGACCCCAAGGTGTGATTTAAACCTTTGGTGCAAAGGGCTGCAGGCTCCCTCACCCGCGTACGTGCAGACGGGAGAGGTGTTAGCTGGAGCATCCGTCCGAGGAACGCCCTGGGGTGCTGGGCACCAGCAGCACCAGCTCGTCGTCCACCTCCTCAGCCGAGCTCACGGCATGCACCCGCGGCCCCAGGCAGGCTTTCCTTCCCTGCTTTAAAGTCTCTGGGAGGGTAGAGCAGGTGAAACGGTACCTGCGCTTGCAGGTGATACATTTTCAGCCCTGTCCTCAAGCGCTGAGGTTGCTTTCTTAGTCAAAATGGTTTTGTGTCTGCTCTCTGGCATTCAGAAAAGTTAGATGCAGGCATAGACGCAGTAGAGATAGAAAGGTGCAGTGCTGCACTTCCCGACCAGAAATTACTTCATTCCACTTTTTTGTCTTAAGTGTGCTGGTACAAAGCATGTATGTACCGGGTTCGCCTTGTACTGTAGTGCTGTTACTTGGGAGGTCGTTGCTGCAGTCATGTGAATATTTATATATGTGTGTGTATAAACATATGTGTGTGTATATATATATTTACAGACATTCCCACACAAGCGCTGTGTTGGGTTTGTTGACACACACACACACAAACACTCGTGCCTTCGATTTGTCTTTTGAGGGAATGTTTCCAAAATTTAGTCAATTTTTAAGAACAGGTTGGTCACTTTTCCCCTGCACCTGACTTTGGGTATCTCTGCCAGTGGATTTCCAAAGCCCCGGTCCTTGGGGCACTGCGTGTTGCTTTGTGCTGGCAGGGGACCCGGCTTGCAGAGGGGATGCTCTGGGTCTCATGTCTCCATGTGCGAAGAGGTCGCCGTTTTCCTCGAGGGAAGGCTCTCCTGTGCGGAGGTCGGGATGCTCTCAGTGGGTCGGTCCCGATTTACCTGTCCATTACACTTTACAGCCACAGGCTTCAGCTGCTCACAGCCCTGGCTCTAAGCACCGCAAACTCACAAAATCATGGGGGGATGACTTTTGCGGAGTTTTTTCCGGCCACTTCCAAGGGCCGCCTCACCCCCAGCCCCCAGCAGCTCCTGAACTCGTGGCTCCTGAGCAGCAGATACTGCTGAGAGGCGAAAGGCATCCCGGTTATCTCCCATTCCGGCAGGAGATGAGCAACTGCCGGAGCGCACGTGCCGAGCTCTGCCGGACATAGCCTGAGTACGCACATACGTGTGCAAGGGTAGCACTGAAGGTCGCCTTGTTTGCTCGCCAAGTGCAGAGCACTTACTCTCCATTCATTCCTAAAAAAACCACGTGGCTGGGCCCAGGGCGTGTGTGCAGCCGGTTCCCTGGGGCCCTTCCGTTGTCCCAGGAGAACAAAACAGCTCAGTCGTGGTACTCATGGATTATTTGGGCTGCGGATCAGCCCTGACAAGTAGCAATCCCTTTTCCCCTTGCTGCTCTGCTCCTGGTCGATGCCTGAGCTTTGCTTTTCAAGGGTGATGCCTTCCAGCCGGTGTCACCCGCCTCCGAGGCTGCGCTGGCCCCGCAGTCCCCACCGCAGCTGCCTGCAGCCGGGCAGTTTCCCGGCTGGATGGCAAGGGCTTTCCATGCGCATTTTTAACGCCTGTTTTGCTGAAGTTTCTCATAACTTTTTCTCCAGGTAAAGCCTGGGATTGCGGAAAGCTTGGATGGGGGTGGTTTGTCTTTGGCTGCCCTATTTATAGAGTGGCGAGAAGGAATAGAGGGGTTTACGCACATATTTTAGGGGAGAAAATGGCTATATGTGTAAAAGCAAGCCAGATCTTGTTCAGCATTCCTCCAGTTAGTCACAGGCTCCAACGACCTTGCGAGAGATGCAGACAACAGGAGAACTTTCCTGGAGAAGGATGATTGCCTTTAAACCATTATACATCATAGACGTTTGGGTGAGGTTGGGATCCCAAGTTAAAACACGTCTCTTGATTCCTAAGCTCTGAGCCTTGCAGCCCTTCGGAGGAGAAGGCAGACGGCTGAGCCTGCTGGGCTGAGGGACGGTGACAGCCGCCTCC
>NW_009222888.1:35516-42192 GCF_000690835.1 Fulmarus glacialis | reverse complement strand
CGGGGTCACCCTCCTTCGGGCACGGCCTCCCCGTGCTGCACGGGACGGCCTTCCTCCCCTGTGGAAACCCGCGCCGGGCATTCCGGGCTCGCCCCCGGGGGATCGCTGCGGCGCCCGTCTCTGAGGAACCTCTGTCTGTCGGGGATCTGCACAGACTTGGTCTTTGCAGCCCTCGTGTCCCTTTTGAGTCACCCCGTAATTCCCCCATCTTCATGGTCTTCTTTCTCTCTTTGCGCTTCCTGTTCTGTGATTTCTTTCTGGTGGCATTGTCCCATCTATAGGCAGTCCTTTTTCTTGCCCTGCTAACAGCCTGATATACCCATCCTGCTCTCTGCCTCCTGCTCGGTACCATTCAGATTATTTCCCGTTCCCAGATGTGTCTAATTGCCAGCAATGCCAATACTTTTTTTTTTTTCTTCCCTGTTTAAATCTCTGTTGGTCTTGCAGAAACGGACAGAAGCCACAGTGTCTTTTTTTCCCCGTCTTCTGCTAACCATTCATGTTCTTGTCACTGTCCAGTTCATCTTTTCTCATTCTCATGATACCTGTTTTCACTGAACCATGTAGGAACGTTCTTCCATCTCTATAGACTTCCAACTTCAACTACTCTTTCCTAGGATAATGTGGCTTTGGACTCCTTCCTATTTTGTTTTTTCTCCTCGTAGGATTACGTGCTTCTCTCACTAACTTTTACTGTATTTTGTTCAGTGAGACTTCATTGGTCACTCGTTAAGTCACCAGTAGACTCTCGTCTTTATTTTTGTTGCTTGGGGATCCAGTCTACCTACTTTGTTCTGACAGGGAAACATACGTCCTGCTATTCCTTATCCCCCTCTCCTCCTAGTCAGCCAGTCTTTAGAACTGGGAAGCAGGGTATGGTGGATGGATGGATATATATGTGATGGGGTAAAGATGTTGCAATGTGCTATGGTAAATGATTCAAGGGGCAAGGTGTTTTTCTTTCTGATTTCTATAGAAAGAAATAGAAAGAAATAATAATACATCCCTGACCCTGGAGGTTTTGTTTTTTTTTTTTTTAGTTATGATGAATGGACTTTTTTCCCCTTTGAGATGGGTAAAAATAATGTAGGATGAAATGCTGGTGTAGTGGTCATCAAGCTTTGATAGCTAACTTTTGTTCACATCCTGTTGTGCTACTGCTGTTTCCTCCAGCATTGTATGAAAGCCGCATTATGCTTTCAGTTGTGTGAATTTGGAGTTATTGCAATGGAAACAAATTTTATGTGCAAGAAGATATGCAGTCTGATTGGATTGGTTCCCTTGTTTCCAAAAACCTTTTGGAAAGTCAGTTTGTAACATTACAGGGATTTGTTTTGCCACTTTGAAAACAGAAACAGCTTAAATGTTATTGTAACTCTAGGTTCAGAATTGTTTTTGTAGCTTTCAGTTAAGTCTTAACCACAAGGTTATTAATAAACTTCTGTTCTACTTAGATGGTACAGCGTTTAATACTCTTCTTAGCGGGGCTGCCTTGGGATGTCTTGCTGAATGAGTTTGTCAAAAGTTTGCTTTCACAGACATTTAGTAAGCACAGAACTGGTACTCTTTTCGTGTTTGCTGAAGAAACTGGCTACTGTTAAGTAAGGGTGCACAGTCAGTAGCTGGCCATTTGCCATACTGAGTCGGCATTTCCAGATGCAATGGCCCAATCTGTTCAGTTGCCTCGGGAAACAGTGGTTTTGCTGCGGTAGACAACAGAGCCATCATTTCTTTTCTGCTACGTATGTTCTCTTTTCTTTTCAAACCACTTTTATGCTATGGAGACCTCCTTTTTTCTTTTGTGCTTCTTTATGAAAGGGAAACTCCTTTCAAGTTTTTAAGTCTCTCTGCATATGACTAAATAGGCCGCCAACGTAAAGCCAGCATTAGATGTTTTTTCAGAAGACAACCTCAACAAAAGTATTTGTTTTGTCCTGTTCCTAGCCTTGCTTTAAATTCAACTGCTACACCATATACTAGTGTGTTAGAGCTGTACAGTATCTGTGACGCACATCAAATGCACAGTAGCTGCAAATGAAAATGTTGATTTGAGGGGTGGAAATTCTATACCATAAGTTCCCTGTAGTGAACGTGTTCACTATGTGAAAATTGTGACTTGGTTTTGAATCCAAAGCTGTTTGTTTTTTTTTTAACTGTGGTTCTTACGAAGACTCTTCTCTGCCGGGTCATAGCTTTATAGAGCAACTTCCATTGTTGCTGGTAACAATGTGCTTCAGAGGAACTGCAGGATTCCTCTTCTAGAATTGGCTAGGAGAGTTGTATCGCATTGAAGCTTACTTGCAGGCTTTTGTTTGAAGAGTATTGAGATGATGACACAAGAAGAAAAAATTACAGTGCTCCTTAACGCTGAATAGCTTTTTGTCTGTTATGACCTTAATTGCCATAGAAGGCTATGAGATCAGTCTGTAACTGCCCAGTGTAGACCCCTTGAGTCAATGATGAGAACTAGTGGAGGTGAATCCATGTTTTTTATGTAATAGGGTGGAAAAATAAAAAAGTAGAAGTTAAGTGGCTCATGTTCTGAAGAGAAAGCACTTTGTCTTGAATCAAGACTATATCTAAAATTGCATGTAATAATAAAATCTACTTGGTATGGCCTTACTTTGAATTCAATCATTCAGCCTACTGAAAAAGAATAATATCTCACTATTTTAAGATAACAGTTAGCACTTGATTTTGGTTATAATAGATGGACTTGCATGCAGTGTGTACAAACTGCTTATGTATTTTTTGAGTCGGACAAAAGATTAATCAAAATGGTTAATTCAGGTCCTCTGTGAATTATTTCTCCTTAAAATGGACATCTGCGTTGAGAGAGGTCTGTGAAATAGCATTTTTGACAGATGCCCGAGTCTGTGTTCAGAGATAAATTTGCTTACATATAGACAAGCTTGTTTACTGTCCTTTACTTAGTGCTAACAGAACCCAGTTATGTAAGAGATGGCCTCAGGTATGTCTGCCTTTTGCATTCAGCAGAATGGTAGGCTCTTCTTTATATTCAGACTAGTATTGGCTTCAACTGGAACAAGCTTCTATCTTGGATATTTTTATTTTGCTTGACTTTATTTCTAAGTGAATATGACAAAAACCAAGCGAATGCCGAATCAGAGATTTGTCACCTTTAACACGTTTACTATAATTTTTTATCCAAAGTTAAAGGATAGAGTTTTGTATGTAAAACAATCCAGATGATGATGTGTGGATGTATGGAGAAAGGATTAAGTGTTTTGAATACTTTAATACAAATGCATAAATCCAGGTATCAAGATTGACTTTTCAAAATTCAGTTTTCTTGTAGAGTAGGTTTTTTGGTTTTGTCTTTAAGCAGTACTTTAGAACAGGTGATAGAGACCATGCGATACTGCTTTATTGTGGAGAAGAGTATGTGTGTGAGGTAACATGGGAAGTGCCAGATTTCTGTACTGTGCACTTCAGACGACTAACTTCTTGGACCCACAGGTATTGTACAGCTATCAAGGTTTTGGATATATGACATTACTATGGAATCTTAATGTCTGAAAATTATTCACTGCTTTTGTTTGTCAGTGCTTCTCTACCACGGTGTTTTTCAGCCTCCTTCATTAACTTTGAGGAGAATAAAAATACCCATCTTGCACAATGTTACAGGGGCTTTCATTAGCTTCATTGATTTTTTGCTTGCTGAAGTCTTGCAAACCCTCCCTAAGCTTTTCATTAGCTTTTTTGCAAGGGTGAGGTTGGCAGTGTGTATATGTGAAATATGTGAAATAGGCTTTTTTTGACCACCAGAGGTCTGAGGCCACAGTATGTGGATATCCTAGAGTGGATATATATCCTAAGGTGGATCAACTTAGGAAGTCCACTCAGAGTTGTTTTGGGTGTTTACTCAAAATGTGATGTTGACCTTGAAAGATCCGTCTGGTCCAACCTTTTGTGGAAAAGGGAGCCTAGATGAGATTGTCTAGCACCTTGTCCAGCCATGTCTTGAAAACCTCCAGCATGGCGACTCCACCATGTCCCTGGGGAGGTTGTTCCAGTGATTGATTGTTCTCACTGTGAAAAATTTCTTTCTTATATCAAGATGAAACCTCTCCCAGTGCAACTTGTACCTGTTGCCCTTTGTCCTTTCTGTGTGGCTTCTTGAGAAAAGAGAGACTCATCCTCTTTGTAGCCACCCTTTAAGTACTGGAATACTGTGATGAGGTCCCCTCTGAGCCTTCTCTTCTCCAGGGAGAAGAGGCCTAACTCCCTTGTCTTTCCTCAAAGGGTTCTCTAGCCCTTTGATCATCTTCATGGCACTCCTTTGGACCCTCTCCAGTCTGCCCATGTATTTTTTGAATTGTGGGGACTGGAACTGGACACAGTACTCCAGGTGTGACCTGAGAAATGCTGAGTAGAGTGGGATGATTACATCTCTACCTCTGCTAGTAATGCCTCTGTGGATGCAGCCCAGGATTGGATTTGCCGTCGTTGCTGCAGCGGTATAATGCTGACTTGTGTTCAGCGTTGCTGTCCACCAGGACCCCGAGGTCCCTGTCAGCAAGGCTCATCCACAGCCATGCGCATCCTAGACTGTACTGGGCTCCTGGTTATGTCAGGTTTTGAACAGGTAGTGAATAGAGATGCCACCCTGGGATCTTAATTTCATTTGTAATAATTTTATTTGGTGAAATAACATTGTTTTTAGTATAACGGCTGTTTTATTAAGGAAAATACCCTGATTTGGCACAGTTATGTTAAACAGGAGTGCCTTAGTGGGGGAGGAAAAATTACTGCATTTCGTGTTTCAGATCACAGTGAGATGAGCTCTTGGGGTGTAATGTTCATGATGACTGGGCCACTTGTTCTGCAGTGTATTTTTATTATTTTAACTCTTTTATTTACTGTAACAACAGAGGAGGATGGTAATACATTTTGTGGACAAGGCCTGGACATGGATTTCAAAATATAAATACCTCTCTCTTCCTTTTTATATCAAGATGACAACAGACTGTAGAAGCTATAAATTATTAATTTTTTTTAAAATACAATTTGAAGATGTATATGACAATCTTTATTAAATAAATAAGATTGTCAGGTTGTATAACAAATATAATTTAGTTTGATAGAGTGGACCAAATCAAATTATTTTTAGTTTTGGACAACTTCACTGAATTCCCACACATTAACATGAAGGAAAGAATTGCTTTATTTATTGGCTTCTTGATGGTGTCCTAAATATGCTTTGTAACTATTTCAATGATTTAGTGTGTGTGAAAAAAAAGATTGGAAGGCATGCACACAATCCTTTTTGGTGGCCATAGGTTATCTAGACATAGGGCAAAAGTAAAACCTGGAGAGAAACCTGTTCTTCTCATGGCTATGCTAAATATTCAACTTTTTGATTGCTGCCTTACAGCATGAATCTACTCAGATAAAGTTTGTGTTCAATCTCAAGCATTTTCTGGAGCAGTAAGAGTTGTAGAAGTAAATGTATCTAGCTAAGCTAGAAATTCCATTAAAGAAATAGAAACGTGGGACAATGAGAACATCATATCAGAACATTGTATTGGATTAAATTCTCCGTTTCCTCATTTAGAGGAGAACTGCTGGTCCTGTTGAGGAACAGACACAAGACATTTGTTTTATTAATTTACTCTTAAGAAACAAGGATTTTGTATTTAAAACCTGATTTTTGTTTTAAATTCCGTTCATGTCTTTCAAGGATTGCAATCTTTAAGGATTGTCTTCTTTCCACCGAGAAATCTAGTGGCAAAGGTCGGTGTGAACTACTCCTGCATTAACTAGCGAATTGTAGGGCACTAGTGGAAACTGCACATGCTTCTTGTAAGCATACCTGTACTTTGAGTGGATTCACTGATTGCTGATCTGTTTGTTGTCTTAATGTCTGTAATAAAAGAGTAAATCTGTATCTCTACTGAAAACTTTTCTTTTGTTTTCTGGCTGTGATTGCATAAGACAATGAGCTTTAGATAGTAAGCCTTATCTAGCTTCCTTTTCCTGTCTTCTCGTGTGAAAATGCAACTAGATTTGCTACTACGTGCACAAACTTATATACGCACACACATTTATACATAATAATGTATATAGAAGTTAAAATTTATTTTAATCCTTGTTTGAAGGAAGCCTGGGTCTAGGTATGGATGAGGAAGACTAGAAAGTTAATTGGTATCCAGGAAATTAGAGAAGTGTTTTAATGCTTCTTCAAGTGTGTTTGTTATGCTTAGACAAAATAATAATTTTTTAAATTGTGACAACTAAGTTGTTCTTCTTAAAAGCAGCATCTATTAGATAGTTGCTGTGCCCATGAGTGTTCGCTGAATGGATTCTGTTCACTGATCAAAGGCTATAGGTGTACCTCTTGGGCTTCCTATATGAGAATGGCCATAAACTCTCACAGTTTGAGGTGGTCGTGTATCTGCCCCTCAATTGTAATGCATGCAAGGTTGTTGGTTGTTTTTTGTTTTTTTTTTAAATTTTTTTTTATTCTTGGGATGATTTACTGAAGAATGTCAGAGAAGCTAATGTTAATTTTTTAAAAGCTTTTAAAGAGGAGGACTAGGAAAGATTCAGAAGGATAGTACCCAAAGTTATGCCAATATCTAATTGTCGTGGTTTAACCCTAGTCGGCAACTAAGCACCACACAGCTGCTCGCTCACCCTCCCCCCCCACCCC
>NW_009222888.1:29330-35015 GCF_000690835.1 Fulmarus glacialis | reverse complement strand
CCAGCTACTAGGAAGAAAATTAACTCTATCCCAGCTGAAACCAGGACAATAATGAAAGCAAATGAAGTGACCTCAGTTCTCTACAGAAGGGATAGGACTTAAAAATGAAAATATAACTATATAGCAGTTGTATTCATAATTGTTCCCTTTTCTTACTGGTTACTCCTGTTGTAATTCTGCCCAACTCTTAGATTTGTAATCTAGCCTGTGTTTTAATAATCAGTAACTAATTCTGTTCTAATTGCCCATGGGGACTTTGGGAATGGGCCCCATTTTGCTAGACTGTTTTTAAAGGAAAAAAAAAGATTTAAAAATCTTTTAATAATATTCTACCTGTCTTTACAATTCCCAATATTCATATCTTTAAAATACTGTTGGTCTCAGCCTTCATATATTTGAAGTGATAACCCTTGCTTCCTATTGACGCTTTTTTTAAAGAACCTTACTCTTGTTTTCTCATTTTTCACTTTTAATCTGTTAACAGTTATAGCACATTTTAAGAGGGATGGTTCTATTTAAAGTTGCAGAGTAGTAGTAGTCTTCCTCCTGTGCCCCCCTTTCTACCCCAGTAATATGCCTTTAGGATGAGCTCTGCTTTTGGGAACTATTGTGTATGAATGGATCTCTGACAATGTGCAAAAGGTTATGTGGAGAAATGGCTAGAAAGATAAGCATAGTATAATAAAGCACATGTTACGGAGCAGAATTGCATCAATCTGTATCTGTTTGAGCCTAAGATAACCATAGAAAAAGTTTTTGTATTTAACAGAAGACAGTATGAACAAGTTTTTTGGCTGAAAAAGGTAGTCTACTAAGTTTCAAAGTGAACCTCTGTAAAGGTAGTAACATTTTTTGAGTTATATGTGTATTGTTTTTAATTTAGTCTACACATTCAGAAATCCCATGATTAAAACAGTGCATATGTCTCCATAGCACATGTTCTGGTTTTGTCCAGCAATGCAGCTGGCAGATATTTGACTTTTATATCAAGGTCCTGCATAATGAAGTAATGTTCTACTAGGGAGTCTCTTTGAGTGTTAATGCTAAAGGAATCTTATCTTGAACTTTTTGGTTACAGGGAAACCACAGAATAAACTGGTGAAATAACGCTTCTTGACAGTATTGGTGCCTTACTGTTTTTTTCCTCAACTAAAGGTAGTCGATTAAAAGTCAATAATTTGCATGTTGGAGACTGAAATGATCAAGGGCTTCAGTTGCCTTGAGCTATTGTCAATGCTTAGTTTGCAGTTTTCTAAAATGGAAGGGAGAATTCCATAGTTAAAGGTCAATTATATTTTCCTATCCCTGAGGAAAAAATTTAATATCTCTGTTGTTCTTGTTGCAGCAATAAATATCAGAGCTGTCTAGGTACGATATCTGTACCTTAAATTCTGATATTAAAATAAATTGTTGACTAATTTTCAAACTGTACTAAAATTATACTGTTCTTGTATTCATGGTTCTAAAGAAAATTCTCTTTTTTTCTTCACATTGATCTGTTTCTTCTATTCTCCCCTCTCACCCCAGTAACTTCTCTGTTTAATAGTTGTGCTTGTGTCCCACTCACTACCCTCCTCCTGTTGCTCACCTATATGTGATGTTATTCCTTCTTCATAGACTGAGACATACATAGAAATATTATAGAAGAGATTCTTAGATAGTTGCATGGAGCCTGGAGATGGGTATGATGGAAGTGCTTCTGTGACTGGTTGCCTGAAAGATTGCTCTAAGGGGAGCAAATGCATGATTGAGCTGTATCTTCAAGAGAGAAGGTACAGTCAGTAGAGCGGTGTGACTCCTCCCTCTTCCAGAGTGCTTAGGAAAGAAACAACTCCAAATTCCTTTCCAGGTCCCTCAGAAGGTTGGGCTTTGGTTGGAGTTCGTCTTGCTGAGTGGTGGGCAGTTACGCAGGCTGGGCTTCCTCCGTTGTGCTCTGTGGGACTGTGGAGGTGTGTTAAGACAGCTGGTGTTATTCCTTTCTCCTGCCAGAGTCTGAGTACCCAGTGGTCACTTATCACCTTTGGCGAGGGACAGCTAGGCAGTTTGAGATCATGTATGCTGTAGAAACAAAACAGTAGAATCTGTTCAGAACACTGAATCCTAGAAAAAGGCATAAGTTATTAAAATCCAAGTAGAAAGTATTAAAAGAATGCCAGTTAAGTGCAGCTAAAGCTTTAGTTAAGTAAGGTACATAGCAAGACAGCTTTATTTAAACCAGATTTTTTTTAATGGCTATTTTAATGTTTGAAAGCTAATTATAAAATATTTTAAAATAAATTGTGCTTCTATATAAATTGTGGTTTATATTTGTGCTCACATAACATGGTTCACATCTTACCATCTCAAAAAAGATGATGTAGAAACAGAAATTGCTCAACGAAGGAGGGAGTAAAGGTGATTGAGGATATTGGACAGCTTCATTTATGACTACTGCTTTTCAGATATGTAAAGATGGTTAAGGAGTATTTTGACATGCCTGAAAAATTATTAGTGGTATAGAAAGGGAAGAACGAATAACTTGTCTTTTTTCATTACAGACCAATGGTATCCGAAGAGTGACTTTAATGCAGAAAAGATACTTCTTTTTATGCAGTATAAATGGCAGAATGTGGCTTTGCAATATGTTGTAGAGGCCAAATTATAAATGGGTTTAAGAAGAGTAAAACTGGACACTAGAACTATCGGTACTTTTTCAGTATACTACTGTCGGTGCAATGCGACTTTCCAAGCCAGTGTTTGCTGAAGCCCTGTCATGTAAGTTTGGCCTAATATAGAGTGATCCACTTATACTCATCTCTAAACATATGTTTCTGGCACCTAGTGGTATAATACTGGCCTAGATACGTATTTGATCTAAATTAGTGTGGCAGCTCTTAGATTTTTAAGGCCACCTCAGTAGATCACTTGCAACATCTGATAGTACTCGTAAGGCTGATGGTATCTGTGAGCCTAGATCCAAACGGGGCTTGAGTGATCCAACGTGTGGCACTCCTGTACTTGGCTCAGGAAGGAGCTGTGAAACTGGAGTTAGCTACTAAATGCAAATCTACAGTGAATCAGTAGAGGTGTGTGTTTGAGAAGAGTTTCATAAGCCCAAGAACAGTAAGGTAATGATGAAGGGGTGGGGAGGCATGCCAAGAAGTGCAAAATATTGAAGGAATGGGCGTGCCTGAAATGCTCCTTTTCCTGTAGACTTCGATGCCATCTGCAGGTCTGAGTTTGATGCCAAAATGAGCCTGGGATTTAAAGTCGTGAATCTAAGAATTTAGATTCTGTTGCTGTGAACAACTAGCTTTGTTTTAAAGTTTCAGTTCTCGTGCTTACATAGTAGCTCAATAATTCACTCACCTGTGAAATAAGAGTTAGATGCCTGAGGACTTTCAAGCTTATTATTTCAACCTGCCATGTGTCAATCACAGGATTATAGGCTGTGCTGGGCTTCAGTGTGTAAGGGACGGCCAGTAGCTTTACATCTCTTCTACGGAATGATCAAGAGCAGCAGACTGATGGAGCTGGAAGACAAGTGATTAAAAAGGAAGCGTTGCTATCAAGTTTCACTAATACATAGCTATCAGCATGCTGGTTGACTGCGGCCAAACACAGTTGTTACAAAACAAACACGTGGTGATTTGGTCAGAATGAGGCTGTTTGGGTGATTAAATGATTTTTCTTTTTTAGCATAGCAGTCACAATTCAGCGTTTTTATGAAAGAGGGAGCCCTGAGGAGATCAAAGGCCTAAACTTTCTTTCAAGTTCCCTTTCCTGGTGTCACAAGGCACAGTATGACAGATCCCTGTTGCCAGAATCTGTTCCCAGGTGAATGTTTTAAAATTTTAGCAGTGGCACGGAAACTTGGAAAAGATCAGGAGCTTCATGATACTATTATGAGCTGTAGCTGTAGGAAAATATAATTGACATTTAACTATGGAATTCTCCCTTCCATTTTAGAAAACTGCAAACTAAGCATTGACAATAGCTCAAGGCAACTGTAGAATAGGAATCATCTTTACAGGTAATAGTGTCTGAAAAGAACATTTTACTTTTTTTTCTTTTTTTTTTTTAAGGTAGTCCGCTGCTTGGGGCGACCTGTTTTGTATTAGTAACACAGTGTTCCAGCACATGTTGGTATCCAATTCCATGATACTGGTCCTAGACATTTAATCAAATTCTACTAAAATGCTATTAGAGCATTGCCTCTATTTTTTAATGTCAATTAGAGATTTTCCATATTTTTTTTGTTTCCCAGAAATGTTTGCTATGCAGCAACTTGTAAGTCTTGGATTGTGTCAACAGTGTTGAGAAGATGACACACAGCAATTTTGGTAGTTGCTTCCAGCACTGTGCATTTTATAGAGTCACTCTTTAATCAGGGACGAGCAGTCCTGGGAACTGGGAGCTTTGTGATGAACTCGGTATTGCTGTTGTGGGCAGACATAATCTGGGCAGAACTGCCAGTCAAGACTCTTGGAGAAGGTGGATGTGAAAACACGACGTGTGAATCTGAAGTTGACTTAAAATGTGAGGTAGAGCTATAAAGAACTAGGCCGTGGCTACCACTATATTTTAGATCACCAGAGACCTGTTAGATAACTATTTTTGTCTTTAGCAAGAATCAGTTACTTTTAAGTATTGCATTCTCACTGCTAATCCAAGTTGTTTAGTAAATCCAGCATCTAGAAACTAAGTTAAAACCATTTATTCAATAGACCATACCTGTTTTTCCTCAGTTGTCTAAAACAAGTATTGTTGAGAATTGATTTGTTTATCTAAAAATGTTGCAACAAAGCTGGCAAACTTTCTGCATATTCTGTAGGAAACATGGTGCAGAAAATAAAATTATTTCTCGTGTTCTTATTATTGAGAAATAGAATAACTGTATTCTCCAATGTTTATTTCTGAAGCCAGAAAAATCAGTTTTGTGTAATGAGAATATTTGTCTTGGGAATAAAGATGTTATTCTTTTAAAGTGATCATTTTGATCTAATTTTGTGTTTCCAAAATGACTCTCAGTAGCTTGTGTCTCACAGGGTGCCATATCTTGTCCTAACTGCAGCATTACGAAAACTTGAGATAAAGTGTAAGTAGACCAGACTCCCTTCTCCTCCACTTATACCTTCTCTGTGATAGCTACTAGTCTTAACCCTTGCCCTGTGCTTTGCCAGGCTGGTGAAAACAGAGTATTTTTAATAGCTGCAACTAAAAGGAACATTAAAATAAACCACAACTGAATATGTATATTGAAGCAAAAACACTTACAGACTTATTCTGAGGCTTTTGCTGTTTTCGTTGTAGTTTTTTCCATACATCAGTGCCTGTTGTGCAGAATTCATATTATAGATCACTGGTGATTAACTGAGAATGTAGTTTGGATAGTAGAATTGGGAAAGATCAATGGGTTAAATTTATTTTGGGGATAATATTTCATTCGATCAAATGCTGTGTTTTAATCTTCATTTGTTGTTTGAAATAAACACCCTTTTATGGAAAGCTTCGTTTATCTCAGAAGGATTCATAGGAGAGAACATGACAATCTAAGACTAATCAGATGTAATGGCCTAGTTTTAAGACACATGTTGCTGACTATTATGGCCAAAGGTGACAAGTTGTAAACTCAGTATGGTTTGAAACTACCAGGTGAACTTGATAGAGAAATTTTGGTTGGTAATTTGATCCGTCATTCTTTCT
>NW_009222888.1:19935-29299 GCF_000690835.1 Fulmarus glacialis | reverse complement strand
TCCCTGCTAGTCCATTGGAACGCTTGACCAGCAGTCGCACATTTGGCTTGTGGGCTTTGCCACTTCTGTTTTGCTACTTTTTCAATGTCACAATCCCCAGATGTTGCTGACTTCACTTGTAAGAAGGCCTTGAGCCTTCCATTTAATTTTGGTGTTTGCTGTGCTTGGACTGTTCTGCATCTTCTGCCAGCTTCTCTGGCCTTGCATTAGCAACCACCAGTGCCCATCATGGTAACACGGCTGAGGGCACAAAGATAAGTGTGCCAGAGCTGCCATGGGGTTGCAGGAAGATGAAAGAAAATGGATTCTGGAAACAAACAGACAACACATAAAATCAAAGCTCATTGGAATCAACAGAGATGCAGTTTTGGAGAGTGGAAGGATAAGCGTTTGGTACAACCAAAACTGGAACTACCTCATTACCCACAACTTAAAAGAGCATGAGTGTGTCAAGGTTGTGAATTCAAAGTAGTTTAAAAAAAAGGGGGAGAAAGGATGTTACTTTTTCCCCCCACAGAAAACTGTTGACCTTGTATGTCATAATTCTTATATGTCATCATTTATAACTATGTAACATAGTTTTCTGATAGTCCTTGTTTTTAGGACAGCTTGCTTAAATACTAACATGGTGTGACTGATCATGGGGAAGCTATAAAAGTATCTTCAGATGTTGTAACTGATTTCATTAACACCACAGCAAACCAAACATTTAAAATATTTTAATATTTTTCTAATAGACTCTAGTTCTGGCATATATTACATTATGGCAGTACTACCATAATGTTTACATACATGTTGTGAAGATCTGAAAATAGTTAAAATTCTAGGTCTCTCTTAATGGCTTTGTCTGATACTCCGTTTTTGCAAATGAGGAAAAAGTAACACACATTACCTTAACTCAGGCTGTGTGCATGTAAAAAGGAATAATTCATTCTTCTAATTGTGCCACATCTGAATCAAAGAATTTGACATATTTGCGTTGTTGTGCTATCTCCTTTCCTGCTTTAAAACATTTAATCAACATTTTAGATAAATATGTCAAGCAGTAAAGTCACCTTAAAAATAAAACTATGAAAAAGGTAAAAGAAAGTCCTCTCATGACTGTTTTAACACCGAAAAGTTAAGTGACGGCAAAAAATTATCTTTTCAGTTTATTTGTGAGATTCATAGATTGCTAAAAATCACTTTATGTGATCTCTTCAACAAGTGGGGAAGGAAACCTCACTTCATTTTTCTGGAGGACATACGTTTAAGCAGAAGAGCGTGACTGGGTTTTTAGATCAGAAAGTGGCATTATTTATGTTAACGGCGTCTCTCTCAAATCCAAACAGGTATGTGATTAATTATGACAAAAATAATGGAAATAATGCAAGAGTTAGCAAAAACTTTAAAAAGCAAACCAGACCAAATGGGACCTCTGAGAGTTGTTCCTTAGCATCAGGACATGATGGAGAAAATGCAGAGAACTTGCTTGTCCTGTTAGTTTATTCAGAGTGTTTTAAAAACATAGTGATGTTGGTATGCAAGGGCAATGGAACTGAACATGTGCCAGCTTCTTCCTAATTACAGTTCACAGCCTGAGGTATTAAGTTGAATTGACACTGCACATGATTTAAATTAATACGTTAAACTCTGAACTGTGGTGCACGAGGCGCTGGCATGTTTGATTTAGCAATGATTACTGCAAAGCAGCAATCTCCAGCAAGAAGATGAGTTGATAGCTAATTCTCAGAGTCTCTTTTTCAAAGCCTTTTCTCAGGTTTTGTTCCACAGCAATATTTCTGTTTTGATGCCATGAATTTTACATCAGTAATAAAGGAGCTGTTTTAAAATAACATCGCAGTGATAAGAATAAGATTTTACTGTTTTTCAGTGTTTGTATCCTCAATCAATTTTTTCTCCATAGTTCATTCAGTGTCAACTCTGCCAATATTTTATTTTTGAGAAAATGTATATGCTGTACTTCAGGTTTTGTAGCTGATCGGTATAGATAATAAATAATGGTTTTGTATGTGTAGGTAGATAAAATATTGCCTTTACATAAGAAACAATTTGTGAGTCTTTAAATACCATTTAAAGTCAGTACATAAAGTCTTCTAACACTCTACAAAGGTAATAGTCTAATAGCAGGGATGAAGTGTGTAATCGCAGAGTTTCAGGAGAGGCTGAAAACGGCAACGTAGAAAAATTGGTCCCCTCTCCTAGTAATACCACCTTTCTTCATGGGTTTGCTTCTTGTGGTGTTCTCATCAAATCATGACAATGTTACAAACAAGTAAAATAAAAAGGAGCCAGCTGCCTTGTTTCTGTTTTAAGATGGTTTCCTTCAAACTGAATTACCATAGATAATGTGGAATCAAAACTTTATCAAGAATTAAAAGCATCTTCACCCCATTTCCCAGAATAGAATTTAATTTCTGCTTTTATCAGCAGCAATGGAAAGCAGTAAAGCCCAGATTTGCTGCCAATAAATGTATGCCTAGAATATCAGAATGAAAAGTGAGTGAACATATAATGACATTTCCTTATCTAAGCAGATATACATGAATATGGTGGGAGATATTTGGAGGAAGGAAAGGGCAGAGGCTGAGTAAGGGGACCACTACTTCAGCAAAAAAGAGGAAGCCTGATTTACAATGTAGGGTTTCATTGACGGGGAAGAAATGTGTATGCACTCCAGTTGGTGTGAGCAAACACCCAAAATGCTCAAATAAGTCTGTGAAAATTGGAAACTGGAACTTAGTGAGGTGAACAGAGCATGTCTCTGTGTGTGTGTATAAATAAAATTGCTTGCTATTTCCCTTCCTAGTAACACATTGTTTGTCTTATTTAGAGGATGATAAATCAACTCCACTCTGAACTCACTGTCTTCTTTATGGAGGTTGGGAGGGAGGGAATCCAGTGACTATTCCGGCTGTATGCTTTCTCATCCTGAAGTTTTTCACTGCTTTTATCTCCTGTCTTTGCAGCATGATCCTCACCCACTAGCTGCTGAGATATTGTGTGAATGCAGCTTGGACCTGCGTGTTTCTCCTTAGGCTAAATAGCTACTAATGGATCCATCTGTACCCTCTCTCCTTCCAGATCTTAGAGTCTTTTCTCACCGCTTTGTTGCATCCAGGTTTCAGATAGGTTGTTTGAATTTGTTGCGCTCAAAATTTTGTTATAAGCAAAAGGAATGGTCACTGTTTGCAGTGTCAAGAATTTGCAGTTGGTCTAGTGAAAGTCTTAATGGTCCAATCAAAGAATTACTGATAGTTGAGTTACAGTGATACTAGTATTGGTTTCAAATTGCCTACAGTCAAAATGATAAATGCATAAACTTTGTAGTATCTGCTCTTTGTCTGGTGCTACGCTCACCCTTCTAAGGTGGATGGTTTCATTTGGGAGGAGGGAGGGATATGGACGATCATCAGCGCCCACTGGGAGCTCTATGTTGGCAGCTTCTTCCTCTGCATTCCAAAATCCACTGGGGTCATTTTTACATGTTTCTGCAAGTTGTTCTTTCTGTGCTGCCTTGTAAATCCATGTTACAATCCGTGTCAATCCATCCAGATTTATTATATAATGGTGTATTTTACATACATTTGATACTTGTTCTCTGTTCCCCCTGTGAGTGGCTTTGCCCAGCTCCCAGGTTGCAGTCCTGCGGCCAGCAACTGACCATTGGTGAGGTGTTTGTAGCCCTGGGCCTCTGTATCATCCTGTGACTTTGTAATCCTCTACAGTTTTTCCATGTCTTTACCCCCTTATGCTGCTTTTTATTCCAGCATATTACATAGTTCACTTTACACAGAATAATTATTATTGCTATGTTAGTTCCAGATATATGTGTAACAATAGGTGCTACAACTGTACAAAGCTAAGCAATAGCTAAAACAAAGTAGGTAATAGTCATTTGATCAGTAGACTGTTGCTGTCCAATGCTAAAACAAATCTCCAGGCAGGCCAAGACGTTCAGACAGAGCCCGGTAAGTCCCAAGGCTTGTATTATGAGCTTAACACAAAGCCTGTGGCCCATTTCAAACAATGGCAACACCATATTTATGGGCTACATGGTCTTGCTTTGCGTGGTCTGTGGTGAGGAGCAATCACTGCTCTTCGTTCAGGTAATCTGGATGCCAATATGCTGAATTTGTGAAATTGCTGCCATGCTCTGAACCTTGCTGCTGCTGCTGAGATGATTTCAAAGCTTGCAAGAGGCAGCTAGGAAGTGACAAGGCATAAATTTAGTGCTGCTCTGGTGATGCCGAAGTGAAGTAGCATTCTGGACCTTTTTCCAGGAAAATGGATGACCTTGGAATTCAAAAGATGGTACTTGGATCAGCACATCTGAGGGAATATTTGCAAGTAGCTCTCCTACTGTAAGCAGAAATTGTATCGGAGAAAGGGGCTCTTTCTGTACATTTGAAAAATTTTAAGGGGATTAGCTTTGAGTTAAAATTCAGATACAATCTGCTTTGTTTTTACAGAAAGTCTATATGGTATTTAACTATTCTATTAACACTTTAAAATTATTTCCTTGCTGGGAACTGCAGTAGTACATAGTGGTAAAATCCTGGCTAGTGGGAAAGTTCTCATTTGCAAATTGGCTTTGTAAAGACCTCTGAAGGTTCAATCTTGTTAAAGTAGTATCTTAAAATATTGGTGGTTTGCAGAGTAGCTTTTGGTTTTGTTTACATTTAATGTGTAGTTATTCAACATTTCATTAGAAAACTGTTATTTCTTCTCTCAAAAGAACCTTTGTACCTGTGATTGTGAAAGAAGCTCTAGGGGCTTTTACATATAAGTGGACAAAGCTATGTAGTATTGTGTGTTGAATAGACATTTTAGTTAAAATAGTTGAAAGGGCTTGAATGCATTTTCAAGGTATGATCTTCCTTCATTACAGAAATACTCTCTGTGTTCTAAAGTAGGTCAAAAATATGCCAGGAAATAATGGAGAGATCTTTTGAGTATTTCAGAGAATGATGTTGTAAGCAAAAGACCTTCTGGTCTATATATCTCTTCAAGGTTGAGAAAAAAGAATTATTTTTTCTTTCCTGACTATCTATGACATCAGTAGCATTTTTATATGAAATGTGTAAAAAAAAAAAAAAAAAAAAAGTACAGTAATAATAACCAATCTCTATATTATATATGTGTGTGTGTAAATATATATTTATGAGATGTGCTATAAAAATACCAATTAGATAAAGGTTAAAGCAGGTAATACAGATAGAGGAAAGTGAATGTAGAGCAGGTAATTCAGTGCCGTTCCATATTTCAGAGTGCTGCATAAGTTAGAGAAGCTGTATTAAAAATTTTCGTTCCGTGTGCATTTATATCCAACATCACCTGTATCTCACCACCACAATTAACCTTGGCTCTCTTTTGCATGTGCTGTGGTTACTCCTCTCTACTCTCCACCAAAAGTCCCAAATGTGTTCACTTCTCTTCCCATTCCCACTAAGTGGAGTCCCAGTGCCTTTCCTCTCTCCCATTCTTCAGTGGACCCTCTTCAATAAATGTAGCTGTTCCCTGTCTCTTAAGCCTACCTAGTGCTGTACTGAACCTCGCTTGCTGAAATCCATGGCCACCTACATGAGGATCTGAACTTGTCCTGTAGCTACTACCCATCTTTCTGTGATGTGCTAGCTGGGCAAGAAGTGTAGTGCTTGTGGTGACTGGTGTGGAGTTCGACCTGGTCTGGAAGATCAGCTAGCAACGGACCCTCAGCAGCTAGGCAAGCCAGATGGAAAATATGAGAGCTGGACTACCCTGACTTTTCCTCTGTGAGGTACTAATAGGATTGTTTTTTTTTTCTTCCCAGCTGCCACGAAACTTGTAGAAACTTAATAGCTCAGAGGTCTCCATTCACTTTTTCAAATGTTAGAACTGGCAAATATGATTTGGAAAAAAAAAAAAAAAGGCTGGATAGACACATGAAAATGACATAAGCTCTGTTTTTTAAGCAGCAAGGTAAAAAGAAAGATGGGAGTTGTATTTGTTTTCTAGAAGAAAAATGGATTTAAAAGCAAATTACTGGTTGAAAATAATTGTGTTTGTTCAAATTTGATCAGTTTTTTGCATGCATGTTTTATTTCCAAGAATACTAAAATCACTACCGCTGAACTGTTTGGAAACAATATTGCCAAATGTTTGAAAATTTTCATTTTTCATTAAAATGTAATTGATATTTTTTGTCTATTAGAAATAGGGACATAGAAGCAGAAAGGATTAAAGTGACATACAGTCTTGTCAATCAATTGTTACTAATGCTGCATAATAAGCATCTGGGTTTCCACAAGATACTGAAGATGACTGTAATCTGAACAAAGAACAGGGCTATCTGTAACTGTAGGATTCTTATGTGTGGTTGATTTGAATCAGAATGAAATAGCAATGGAAGAGCTGCATAAATACTAAGAACTTCTTGTCTAGTTTGTCTCTTTTCTTTTACAACTAAGCCGAACTTGCTAGCAGAAGTATTTGAAAGTTGTTTTCTCTTATATTAGATAAACTAGGACTTGTTCTGCATTTTATTTCCTGTATTTAGGGTACTTAGATCATCTTGCCATTAAAAGTGTAACAGCAAACCTACAGTAAACCAAAGACCAGACAGATGGGAGACAGGCTCCTTTTCTCTATTTTATATTCAAGAAAGTGAAAGAAAGAAGCTTTAAAAATAGATTTTAGTAACGGCACTTTTTCTCTGCAATTATGTGTTTGGAGAATTATTCAATATTGGGTTATTACATGATGTAAATCAAATTATTTTATGATACTGTTTTATTCTGCCTATAGAAATAATTCCATTTTAAAGAGAATGTACTACCTTAGGCTTAATTCTGTAAGTAGTCCTTGGCAACTTCCTTTGTTTTGGGTGGAGAGAAGTATTAGATTTTTTTATATTGGTGAAAAAAAAAAATCTCAAACCTACTGTAGACGTTGATGTTCTCATGCTGGCTTTTATGATTATTTAATATTTTTGAAACAAACCGCTAGGTGGCAATATCAATTAAAAAAATTCCAAGAAGTGCAATTAAAGTTGTCATCTAAAATGGGACACTAAACAGTAGGTTTGATTAAAGTGAAAACATTAAACTTCCTTGTATGTAAAATTGTCCTGATCTAGAGAGGAGGTGTTCTGCAAAAGCACTTGGTGTGGGTGATTGGTGACTGAGGACAGCTAGGTGTATTTGCTTGGATACAGGGGAAACATTATTTTTACTTTCATATGTTTGCAATATATATTACGCATTTGAAAATATGAATTATCATCATACTACTTCTTGATGAAACTTACTTTAGCCTGCCAGTTAGAAAGAATTAAGGGGTTGTATCAGTGCTACTTGAGAAACAAATCCTCACTGGTGTGAATGTAAAGCATTTTAAACTAGTTAGTGTAAAATCAGTATGAATTTACTTACGGCTGTGGATGAACTTATGAAATATCAAATGTATCTGTTACAAATAGACACTTGTTAATGGATGTGCTGATTATATCTTCTTCGGTGTAGGTGCTACTGCACAGCACACAGGCTGGGTTTGTATGTGAGATAGAAGACTGAAGAGGTTTGTCATTAAATAGCTTGTGAATGCAGTCTGCTTCCTGCACAGCTTAGCACACGCAGAAACCCTATCCTTATGTCACAGGACTTGTCTTATCAGAGGTATCTTGTCCTTTTATCTAGATATGTATATCCTTTTTCTTTTTCAGCATGTTTATTGAAGATGCTGTTGCTAATGTTCCTGCTTAGGAACTGTTTAAGTTTATATCGCAGTCCTGTTTGGGTTATTATTTTGGGAATGCATGTAATGAAATTGCTGGCATGCAGTAACAGCAGCATTTCTACTTGAGTGTGGTTTTATTGGAGCTCCTGTCTGCCTGCTGCATCCTGCCTGTACCACTTCACATGCATTTTTTAAACATCTATAGTTCTCTTGTTAGATTTAATTGGAGTGTGATAGCCTATCCCTCTTCCTTGTAGCTTTAGTTCTTTGGGGTTTATTCCTAATGCTTTGTGCTGTCACTAATGGGTAAGTCACTAACCCTGCTGTGGTTCTCAGGTATTTTTGAGAAGGTAGTGCTTTCTCTTTCTTTAACTCTTGGCCTTTATTTTGTCAGGCTTTATGATCATTTTATCAGGAGGCAGTGGCTAGAGAAGCTAATTTATCTTGAAGTGATTTATATTTTGCCTTTCTCTGTTCTTTTTGTCTGCTGTGTATTAGGGTGTTGCAGTGACTTTGCTTCTCAGTCCGTATGTCATGCAATTTCTCCTGAACTATTTCTGGTGTGGATGATACAGTAGAAGCATTCCCTTGAAGTACTATTTTTCAAGTGGAGTTGAAAATGCTTAATTTGATGGTCTTTGTGCTCAGCCGACTCCGTCATAGATGAGACTGGACTGCTTGTTAGAGAGGTTGTGAGTGGTGCTTCTTAAAATAAGTGGTAATGTTCCCGTAAGTTGCTATGTCTAGGTATGTGAGGTCTAGGCAAATAAGGATCATACCTGTTTGGGGGGGGGTTTGTTTGTTTGTTTTTACAGGTTTGATTTAACTTCAACTCCTTCTCCATGTTTTTCAAAGATAAGTAATTACATCATACATGGTGTTATTGTCACTGTAACTTGATTCTGTGCATGCACTACCTCTGTAAGTATAGATAGTTTAATCTTGCTGTATTACACAGTGGACATTTAAACACTACTGGGACAAAAGGAAAAAATTTCCAAAACTTTATTCTGTGGTAAGACCTACCACAGTCTGTAGAGTCTGCTGCTATTATGATTTTTATTAAGTTTAATAATTCATAGTTTATGTACTACACCCTCAGAGGATGTGTAGAAAGTGCTTCACGGGTATGGGCTATCTTAGGCGTAAGGAGCAATAGAGCCACATCAATACTGTATCTGGGATAATTGAGCAGGGAATGTAAACAGTAAAATTCACTTAGGAGGCGGACATGAGGCAAAATGAGTTGGGAAATGCTGTTAAAGCTTTTTAGACTCTGACCGAGTCCAATGCTGACTTTCTTGCTATGTTTTTCCTCTTACTGGTGTTCATTGTTGCATGTTGCTGTAGGTGAAGTATCCTGCTTATGTCTGAGGTGGTCTAAGTTAGTGTAAGGCAGAAACTTGCCTGTGTTATATATTAGGATGTATTTTCTGTCATTGTGTCAATTTTGAATCCTGGTGGTATTTCTTCTTCTATTATATTGTATTATATTCTATTATATTCTATTACTGTAATTCTCTTAACCATCCTTTTTTTCAGGGTGTATCGTAGCCAAAAATAATGCTGTGTCATTTCTGCTTAACAGCTTTTCTTCCAGGTGTGCCATGTACTTTGCACAGTGGGTGCCTTTGTGGCATTCTTGTTC